>NW_024080807.1:2038718-2100607 GCF_003009895.1 Hyaena hyaena | reverse complement strand
TCTTTCTTTCTTTCTTTCTTTCGAGAGAGCCTAAGGGAAGTAAAGGCTCAAAGGAAGAGACAGGGAGAAAGGGAGAGACAGAGAGACAGAGGGAGAGAGAGAGACTCTTATGCAGGCTCCACACTCAGCATGGAGCCCAATGCGGAGCTCCATTACCCTGGGATCATGACCTGGGCCGAAATCAAAAGTCAGATGTCCAACCGACTGAGATCAGGTGCCCCACAGACCTTTCATTTTGGTGTTTGGTTTATAAAATATTCATGCCGTAAATGCTGAAAACAACTGAACTTTTTGAGATGGTTGTTAAGCCTTACTATTCAGGCTCATGGTTTATTCTATAGTTTAATAGAGAACCAGCATTCTAGGCAGCCATCTGTCAGCTAAGAAGCCTCGCTGCTTTGTAGGAAGATTCTTGGTGACAGATCCTTAATATCATGCAAAGTTATTCATTAATTTTTTGCCATACTCTCAGAGGGTTATAGTTTACTTCTCTGCATCTGTACATACCAGCATCATCTAAAACAATTTGTTGATATGTGATATTGTCTGCTAATACTCATGTGATTTTACCATTTCCAGCTCTTATTGGTTTTTCAGAATTGTTTAATTAACTGTGGGCTTTCCTTTAGTCACATAAGTGTATATTTAATGAGTTCTCAATCCTGTTTAAATAAATATATGTGGGAAAATCTGTGGATTCTTAATGTGTCTCTGCAACAGTTCTGTTCATATGAAAAGTAATTTAGCTTAGAAAAAGAAAAGAGAAATTAAAGAAATTCAAAAATTTAAAAGGTCAGTTAGGTGACCTGTATTATTGTTTTTGCCTCAAAACTTACCAGCTTTTGACACAAAACTTTAAAATGAATTTATTAAATTATGAGCAGGATGTTATTTTTTGCTGCATTTTACAGAGATGAGATGAACTGGCCACCAAGGGGAGGTTCTCACAGGTTGGCAGTGAGTTGGGAGGGCCACTCTGAGCCAGGCGCTATATCTGGGCTTTTCCATGGTTAGAACATCAATTTCAGCAGGTCCTTATTCAACTTAGTTCTCAGAAACAACTCTTAAGAATCAAGCTGATAAGTGATTGCTGTATAATTCAGAATGTCTGTTTATTCATTTACACTGGAGGCTGTTTCTATCCAAGGATTAATCTACCCTCTCCTGATATCAACCAAAGTCTCTGGAAAACTGAAACAGCATTTAAAATTATGTTAAGAGTCCACAGTTAGGGCAAAAGGAATTGGACTGTTGCATCTATGCTGGGGACAGTTTGGTTTTATATTATGTCCGTACTTTATTTGATTGAGGTGCTGGGTTGAAAAGTATTTTGAGACAACATTTGAGGCCAGTAAAAAGGAATGCTATTACTGAATGCAGCGTCTTACATCTGCCCAAGGTTTCTTCTGTGAGCCGAGCATCCTAGGTATCTGTTGTCTTTGATCTAAGCTATTAGGGGGAAAATAGCTCACAAATACCCTTGGCCCAGAATACATGGCATCACTGTAATCATTAGGATACAGATATCTTACAGATACATTGCCCATTTCTTTAGACAGATTGAAAAATCTTCTCATTCAAACAATTACTCTCTTTCACAGATAACCAAGTGACCATGTTTTCCTGCCAGGTCACAATATCTGTAAGTAGGATATGGTTTTCTTTTGTCATATTATAGTCCCAAGAATAGTCTCAGAATTGTGGTGTTGCCATAAACACCATTTTTAAAAAGCCATTCTCTAAAGACACAGGATTAACATGTGATATTGACATATTAGTTCAGCGAGGACTATTGTCAGAAGTGAGTTTGCTGTATCTTCAAGATTAGGGGCACTCTAGGCCACTTGATAATGAAAATTTGTTTTTAGTGCTTCATGTCACAAAAGATTTCAGAATTTGTCTTTTAGGGCTCTATAATTTTCCAGGTAGGGACTGACTTTGAGTTTCCTAAGTCTTATGCTAGATGAGCAAAGAGAGAAACTCATAGCTTGGGCTCTGTGCATGAAAGTTTATGGCAATGGGAGCAAAAGCCTGGTTTAACCTCAAGATTGACCAGAAGAGGGCAGACAGCCTTTGGGTTACTTTAATTTAAGTGATCATTCATGTTCTCTTGGGGAACACAGATTTCATTCTCAAGATATTTCTTTGGAGTGTCAGTAGACATCAAGGGATATAGATTTAGAGACTTGGTAAGTAAGAGTAAAGTATTAATTTTTAAATTGTAGTTTATATATATATATGTGTATATTTATATATATATGTATATATATTAAGGAAACTGATTATTTAAGAGCATATATGATTAGCCTAAGGATGTCATATAATATACCTAGTAGACTTCAAAAGCTTTAAACATTCTACACAACTCTGAAAATTACTTCAGAGAATTCTGAGTAAGCTTTTTTTTTATGTTTTTATTTTTTTTAATGTTTTATTTATTTCTGAGAGGGAGAGAGACAGCATGAGCAGAGGGGGGTCAGAGAGAGAGGGAGACATAGAATCTGAAGCAGGCTCCAGTCTCTGAGCTGGCAGGCAGCACCGAGCCCGACACAGGGCTCGAACCCACAAACTGTAAGATCATGTCCTGAGCTGAAGTTAGATGCTTAACCGACTGAGCCACCCAGGCACCCCCTGAGTAAGCTTTTTATAAGAGTATTTCCGACTAATCCAAGAAAATCTTTGCCTGACCAGTTACTATGTGTATTTTTTAGGAAGAATTCTACTCAGTTTCCAATTATTAGTGTTTATTTTACTTGTGAAGCTTTTTAAACTCTTCAGAAAGAAGGATTAATGATTAAGTACCAAGGTAAAATGTTAATATTCCTTTTTATTCTTTCATTGAACTCAACTGAAGAACATATGAATCATTATTATTACATATTTATTAAGATTTCCAATTCCAAGGATTTCTTTTTATTTTTCCATAAGACTTTTAAGATGGTCTCAGAATTATATAACTCCTTGATTTTTGTACACTATTGAGTATCCTGGATGTCCCTAAATCCTTTACCTAGTGTCAACTTTCTCTTCAATATCCAAGAAACTGCAGTCCAAGCATTCACCTAGAATTTCTGCATGTAGTTCATCTCATTCTTAGATTTCCTTCCTTGAATATTTTTTAGCTCCTGGAATGTTCAATTTTCCCACAAATACTTATGATTATTGTGTACCAACATTTGTATCAGTTAAAATGTTTTCAGCTTAACTAGCATGAAATTTGACCCACTAAGAACTTCAAAAATAAGGCATGTACTGACCCACATCAGAGTAGCTCCAGGGCTAGGGTATGCTTCTGAGTTGGTTAATGAGAAGGACTGGGTTCCTTCTGTTGTTTTGTCCTACATCCACTGGATCAGCATCAGCCCACATTTCCCTTGTGGTCATAAAATGGTGGTTAGTAACAATTCGATCTACAGAGTTCCCTTTTCAAGTCTAGGGAAAAGGAGGTTGACTTATTATAGCTTTCTCTCAGGAGCCAATGCTCCAGCAAAACTCTCCTCACTTCACATTGGTGTAAACTGGCTAAGGTATTTACACCATCAATAAGCCAGGGAGATGGGATTAATGTAATTGGCTCATATTAACCAGGGACTCCCCACTGCCTAAGGGTAGAAAATGGATACTGGGTACAATCATTCCATAGTAAGGGGCCATGAAATGGTTTTCTGTCCTCTTCACTGGCTGCCCCTTATTGCATTATACCTAATTCTCCAGTTTGCACATAATTTGTTCTTCTGTTTGGCCCTTGCTATGGTCATAGTAGCAGGCTTAATTATTCCACACACAGGCAAGTCAGTGAAGACATTAGAAGACTACAGCTTGGCAAAATAACCTAATACTGACTCTCATATATTATTGTTCCTAGAGGCAATCAACTGAAAACTTTCCTTGGGAGACTTTCCTGGACATTGCTGCTTTTAGTACTTTTTCTGCCTCTAGCATCTGGGTATGTGTCTCTTCCAAATAGGGGTCTTCTTTGTTTTTCTTCCCCAAAGTCAACAATAAACCTTCTCTATTTCAGGTCACAGCCCAAGGGGAAAAATATCAATACCCTCCCACCAAATATGGCCAATGGCCTCCAAAATAATCATTTAAGCTTAATATCTCTATTGAGTTTGAGCTAAAGCCACTGATGTCTATTGTAAAGGAGCCAACATTTCCATGTAGGTATCTAATAGTCAACTCAGACTTCCCATGACCAAAAGGGAACTCTTGGTTTCTCCTCTGTCCTAAACTTTTCCTCCCTCAGCCATCTCCATAAATAGAAATGAATGTGTTTATTTATAGGACCCCATTTACTTAATTAATCAAGGCAAATCTTAAATTAGGATCAAATTTAGAAACGAAATAGGATTTTTTCTTTTTTTTTCAAAACATACAATTTATCAGCAAGTTCTATTGGCCATACATGCAAAAAACACATGTAGAATCTATTTCTCTTTTCTCCACTACTGTTCTAGTGGATATTTCCATTGTTATTCATAGCTGACTTGTCTCTTAACTCCTCTCCCACTTTTCACTTTTGTACCTATAGAATTTATTGAACAAACAATGGCCCAATAGTCTGGTGAACTTTTTTTTCAAGTTTGTTTATTTATTTTTTGGGGAGAGTGGGGGAGAGAGAGAGACAGAGACAGAGAATCCCAAGCAGGCTCTGTCAAGCTCACTGTCAGCAAGGAGCCAGATATGGGGCATGAACTCATGATCTGTGAGATCATGATCTGATCCAAAATTAGGGGTCAGATGCTCAACTAACTGAGCTGCCCAGGTGCTCCAGCATGGTGAGCTTTTAAAACCATTAATAAAATCATGTCACTTGTCTCCTGAATACATTCTAGATTTTAATTCTTAATAGTTATATGTGCTGTGAGTATATTCTCCCAGTTTCTGTCAGGTCCTTCGTCTTTTAAAAATGTTTTGACTAGCAAAAGGCTTTATTTTAAAGCAGTCGAATACATCAATCTTTTTCCTTTAAAGTTTTTCATCTGTTTTCCTTTAATAAATTCTAACTTGAGTGTCTAAACATATTTTTCCAGAACATTTTAATGTTTCTTCCTTAAAATTTGATTTTTTAGACCTCCTGGGATTTATTTTTCTGTATTGTGTGAGGTTCATATCAATTTTATTTTTTTCCTGTGTGGTTAAACAATTATTCTATCAACATTCTTGAATACTCTCTCGTTTCCCCTCTTATCAGAAATGCCAGATTTGTTCATAAATCAAGTGTCTGTAAATGTGTGGGTTAGTTGTAGAAGCTGTATCTTTAATTCTTTGACCAAATCCTCTATCTCTATGCTAATATCACATTTATATCTTAATTAGGAGAGCTTTAATTTTTTAATTCAGTTAAAACAAGTGTCCCCAAGTTACTATTTTGCTTCAGAAGAATTTTGGCCCTTCTCAGGATTCTTTGATCTTCAGTGTATAAAATCACCTTGCCAAGTACCACACAAAATAATCATGATGAACTTCTAATTAGAATTCTATTGAAACTTTAAGTTAATGAGATTAAAGTTGATATTTACTATATTGATTTTTTCCCCAAGAATATGGTATACAGATCTACTTATTTAGGTATTTAAAAATATCTTTCAATAACATTTTATTTTTCTACAAAGCGCTCACACATTTTATGATGGGTTTTTTTTTTCGTTGCTACTATAAATAGTAAAACAGCATTTTCTATTTATTGCTGTTAAATATAATTTTTTAAAGATTCCTTGAGTTTTCAATTGAAACAATCAACTGTTAAATCTATATAATCTATGTAATAGATTATTTATCTAAGTAATTACAGTATTAATTCTTAATTTTCAAGACTCTATCCTTTTTCATACTTCCTTCTTGCCTTATTTCCCTGGCTATAATCTCCAAAGAAATGTTAAATATATATTGTGATAGTGGAATCATTGTGATTTTTCTTGATCCCAACGAGAATGCCCATAGCATTTTGGCACTAAGAAAAGTTATAGCTATAAGTCATTGTAGATTTTATCAGGTTGTGAAATCCCCTTCTAATCCTAGTTATGTAAGAATTTTAACCATAAATGAATACTAAATTCTTCTAAATGTTTTTCCTGAGTCTCTAAAGAAGAACATATGTTTTTTCATTTGTCAAATATGTTGGTTGATCCAACAGTATAACTTCGAAACTTGGAATAAACACAACTTTGCAATCACGTAGTATCTTGTTTTAATGCACTGATAAATTAATTTGCTAATATTTTATATAGGATTTTTACACTTACACAAATATATTTAAATCTTTCCCAAAGTATTCTTAGATGCTTTAAGTACCGCATAAGTCAGTATCCAAGCAGAAAAATACAAGACAACTGGAGGTATTGCAAGAAGAAGACCTTTAATATAGAGAATGAAATTAGTGACAAAATTATTAGATGAGTTAGAGGAGCACAGAAGGACTAGTTACCCAAAGATGGTAATGAAGGCTCAAGAAACTAAAAGTTACCTAGTACTTATGTCTGCCGTGATTCTGACGCTGATGCAGTTGGAAGGGAGCCAACTAAGTAGTTAATTAGACTTCACATGGTCAAAGAGGTAGCTGCTGGAGGAGCTGCTAGAGATGAGAAACAAATCATTTCACTGCTCTTCCTATTTTCCAGACTCTTGTCAGTGCCTTACATTAGCAGAGATTAACGGGAAGCCGGATGGCAAGATGGCTGTGAGATAGTGTTTGCAGGCTTTTGACCCCAGACATAGGAAAAAGTGCAGAGGACAAAAGCAGAGTAGAGGGCAAACATCGTCCATCATAGGTATCAGGATTTATGCTAACTTGATAAAGTGAGCTGGGGAATACTTTTTCTTTTTCTATTCTCTGGAAGATTTCGTGAACATGAAACTGTTTGTTCACTGAATATTTGGGTAGACACAGCTGAGAAGCCATCTGGGCCTGGTGTTTTCTAGTATAGATTTTGAACCACTATTTAAAGTTTGAATTACTGATTTGAATTACTGATTAACTACTGAGTTTCCATTCCTATAGCATGGCAAAGGACATGGATGATCAAGAAATGGTAGCTATTGTTTTGAATGTATCCCTGTTGTTGCTTGTACTATTGGAGCCACAAGGTCAATGCTGGTGCTTTTAAAATCATTGACATCAGAAGCCATGGAGTAAATGAATCAGACTGAGGGATACAGGTGTGGCCCTCTGACATAGCTGAGCCATAGCTCACACACCCACTGAGCAGTGGAATTAAAAAAGAGCAGCAAGAGGCATAAAAGTCACCAAGAAATATGAGCCTACTGGCCCCCTGCCAGAAGAAGGAGGGCAACCTGAGAGACTCGGGGCACTAATTATTGTGCTGAGTGTGGGGAGTCAGAATCCAGACCATTTTGCTGCCATTGCTTGTGATGACCAAAGTCCTTGACTGTCCTCTACGCTCCCATGCTGTGGGGATGTAAAAGCTCCTTCCCTGACTTCTTTTAATCATATTCCTCAGCCTTACCAGTTCTCTCCTTCTGGCTCAGAAAGCAATCACTTAATAATATCATAAGAAGGGAAAAAAACTTTCTCCAATTTACAAAATTGCAGGTAATTCTGTTATTCATTTAAGATAATACCCCTTTTCTGAGCATAACCTCCTGTCCTAAATTGAAACCTTAAATGGGCTGCAGACATATTAAACCCCCACACACAAATGCAAAAAACAAAAAACAAAAACAAAAAACGACAGAAGAATAAGGTACCCATAGTTTCTCTATTCTTATATTAGAGAATAATCTTCTCCCAGAATTTCCTAGAATGCCTATCCATTTGAGTCACTTGATTCCGTTTATCAATTTGAGTCACTGATTCTGTTTTGATGTGTTTCAGTTGTTTCAAAGAATGTACAACATCATCACCATAATTGCCTCTGTATCTTTATAAATATTGCAACATCGGTAGGGTACATGTCATCTTAGACAATCTTAGATTGTTTTTTGAGAAGATTTCATTTCATATCTAAAGTTTTAGATCCCTTTATGGGTAGAATTTATATTAATAGAAATACTTCATATATATTTTCTTCATTGACCAAAGAAATAAATTG
Source organism: Hyaena hyaena (assembly GCF_003009895.1). NCBI lineage: Eukaryota > Metazoa > Chordata > Mammalia > Carnivora > Hyaenidae > Hyaena > Hyaena hyaena. The sequence goes on along the minus strand of NW_024080807.1, from coordinate 2,092,553 downwards.
TTTTCCAAAGTTAATTATCCCTGTCTTCTAAAAATACTTTTTGTGAATAAAAATATTTAAATTCTTTTTCTTGAAAAGCAAGGCACAACATACCATATTAAAATAAAATTTCAATACTTGGTGCATGTATATAGTTCTGGTTATGAGTTAGGGAACACAATTTCCTTGAATGTTATAGTTTTTCTATTCTATTTTAATGCTATAATTTTTCCTGACAATAAATAATGTACTTCTATTGAATTCAAAATTGCAGTAAATGTGCTCTGTGCAGATAATTTAACACCTGTAAATTCCCAAGCCCTATGATTATAGACTGCATATCTTAGAAACTTAAGGATCTGAATTATATTGCAAAAATAATGAGCTGAAGACTGATTGCAAATGTGAATCTATTAACATAGCCATGAATAATTTTTTTCTGCATTGAATGGATAGATCCAAGTATAAGGCACTCAATAACCACAACAATATGTTGGATTTAGCAGATTTAGATCTTCAAAAATTTAACTAAAATCATAACTAGTATTCTTTCTGTGGGGAATGAGAAGGGAGAGTCCATCAGTGGTAAACCCAAGGCTCGGTATTAGCGAAGCGTACCTGGACAACATGCTGAGCAGCTCTGGAGGAGTGAGTAATGACTGAAGTAGACCCAGGGAGCCCTGACAAAGAACCACAGTTCTGTGCATCATCTCACTTCCCCCACCAAATAATGGAGCTACAGAGAGGCAGAGCTCCATTTAAAAAGGAAAACTGATCTGGGGCATCTGGGTGGCTCAGTCGGTTAAGCATCTGACTTCAGCTCAGGTCATGACCATACGGTTCTTGAGTTCAAGGCCCGTATCAGGCTGTGTGCTGACACCCCAGAGCCTGGGGTCTGCTTCATATTCTGGGTCTCCCTTTCTCTCTGTCCCTCCCTGACTTGTGCTCTCTCTCTCTCTCTTTCTCAAAAAATGAATAAACATTTAAAAAATTAAAAGAATAAAAATAAAAAGGGAGTTGATCAGGGGAACAAACAGAAATGACCTCCTACTCACTCTTGTATTTTCCATACTTTCAAAAGTGATGTTAGAATTATTTGAATTGAACCTTTTATTATCATTGAGCTTTTTCTACTGTGAATATCAATTTTATTCATCCAGCTACCAAAATCAGTGTTTTATTCATGACCAGAATTGCAACATGTTAGGGGTGCAAGGTTATTTAGAGATGATTTAAGTTGTATTAGAGATGCAGTTTATGAGCAATGAGGGAACTGGGGCCCAGAGACGTTACATGCCCAGCCAACAGCCAACACAAGAGCAGGCCCCTCAGTCTTCTGTCCTGCCCAGGATGTTGCTGCTGCAGCTCTCATGGTATCGCATGCCCACAGACCAGTATTCTGAGCCTTCCTAAAACAAAACAAAACAAAACAAAACAAAACAGCAAGGGGAGAGTCTTCCCCAAGCTGGTGATCCCACATTTTTTTTAAGTTGGCTGAGATTACGAGCAATGGGGGCCCTGTTGTAAAGACGGCCATGGACTACTGCTTTCTCTCAGTCTTTTTTTTTTTTTTTCCCGATTCATCTCTTAGGTTATAGTCTGGAGATATCCCATTGAATGGGATCGAATATTCATAAAAGGAAATGTTTTGCTGAATATAAATTTCTTATCTTAAGATCTGAGTTTGGTCACTGATTGGCTATGCTGACTCAGTTTTGTGGGGCATCCAGCTTTCGGTCCTTTTTCTCTGCTCATCATGACTGAGTTTTTATAACAGGAAACTACTCAGTCTTTAGCCTAGGCTAATGGCAGAAGTTGTGACCCAGAGTTGCAGGAGGGGATTATTTCATTTATTTTGGGGGGCTGGCTTACCATATACATTGTTGCTTGAGCTCCCCATTTTTGCCTGTATGTATAATGGTATAAGTAGGTTTATTATGTACTCATTTTCAACCATCAGTACAATAGATGTCAGATATCAGAATGACTGAGGCAAATCCTTATGTGCAGAACTATCCAAGGAAACACTTGAGAACCTGTTCCACATTTTAAAACTTTTTTGCCACCTTCAAATGTAAAAGAGTTGAGAGCAGGAAGAAAGAGAGGCATCTATAAGAAGTTTTTAAAGAGATAGGTATTATACTGTGAGTCCGTCATCCCTCCCCAGACACACAGGGACAAGGGGGAACTGACCTCCAACCCCACACTAAGTAAGCAAGGGGACTGCTCAGAGAGCTTGGTTTGGTGCCCGAGTCAACCTGAGAAAGTTGAAGAAATCCATGCAGAAGAATGGGGCTGACTGCTTTGAGGTAGTCCAGTGCACCTGAGTTTATCAGGACAAAGGATATGTAAGGGTTTTCTGTTGCCAGATGACAGCCATGTTGGAGAGAGACAGGGAAGAAGAGCCAAAGTGCAACAGAGAAGTATAAAATCCTGTCCTAGAAGAACTTCCAAAGGATGGGACCTCCCTTTGAATAACTGGAGAACGAGCAACCAAGAATAGTGTGGTAACTGGAGGAGCAGATTCCATCCCCGTTAAGAGAGGGGCCTCATGAACGTGAGGAAGTACCCATGGAGGAAGGAGACTGCTTAAAACTTGCATCGAGCCCAAGGAATGTTCTTTCTCTCCATTCCTCCCCACTTCCTAGACTGAAGGACTAAAACCAGAGTGAGCAAGGATGACAAAAGCAGAGCCAGAAAGAAAGAAGCCATAGCTAATAAACATTGATTACTAATGAGTATCTGAGACCAATCCAGTCCTTAGATAGAAGATAGTGAAGTAATTTCATTTTGTTCGCTCTGGGACACAGGGTCAAGTTATTCTTGATGCAATTTGGGTCCTAATTTTGAATCCTCTGTTCTGATTCTGTGCCTTGTTTTTGAAGCCCACCTTATTTTGTTGGAGATATTAATTCTAGGACTTTAGTATGTATATGTGCACGCGTGTGTACACATACACACATATGTATATTATTTGTTTGTTTTGATTTCTAATGTTCTCAATAACCTGGTTATTTATCTGGCTGGTGGTTCTTTTTTAAGAGTAAGGCACTAACAAGCTGATGGTAATCTCATGGGGCGGGAACTGGGTTTACACGTGATGAGAATATTGAGGCTGTGACAAACTTTTGCCTTGGAGGATCAACAGCATTCAGCATCTCTAGGACTTTTCCCTTGGGTTGCAGTTTTCTTAGAACGGTAGTTCTCACACTCCAGCTGCATCAGAATCACTTGGAAGGCTTGTTAAAACAGAGGGCTGAGCCTCACCCCCCAAAGTTTGTGATTCAGGAGGCCTGGAGAGAGACCTGAGAGAATCTGTATTTTTTAAATAAATTTTTAATGTGATTTTATTTATTTCTGAAAGAGAGAGAGAGAGAGACAGAGAGAGAGAGACAGAGACAGAGACAGAGAGAGAGAGCTTGAGCAGGGGAGGGTCAGAGAGAGAGGGAGATACAGAATCCAAAGACAGGCTCCAGGCTCTGAGCTAGCTGTCTGCACAGAGCCCGACGCGGGGCTCGAACCCACGAATCCGTGAGATCATGACCTGAGCCGAAGTCGGACGTTCAACCGACTGAGCCACCCAGGCACCCCAAGAATCTGTACTTTTATCATGTATCCAGGTGAGGCAGATGCCGTTGGTCTGGGGACCACACCTAAAATCAGTGCCTGAGCATGGTTTCTCCGCCTTGGCACTCTTGACATTTTGTGCCAGATAATTCTTTGTGGTGCGGGACTGCTTTGTGCAATTGTAGGATTCCTGCTTCTACCCACTAGATGCCAGCACCAAACATGTCTCAAAACATTGCCAAGCCACTGACTACCCTAAGGAATCCTTCTGTCTCCTGCCTGGAAAATAAAAGCCCAGCTGTAAGCAATCTGGGAGGCAAATGAGGCCCTTGAGAGTCTGACCATTCAGCTGGGAGATTCTATTTAACTCCTTTATTTTCAGCATTGTCACTCACTGGTGTGACCCCACTCATTTTCACCTGTAAATCTCTCTAAAGATAAATCCCTTCAACAGGGGAGAAGCGGGCCAGGTTCCCAGGGAGGGGGGAGGGGAGGTTGCACCTGCGGGTGGAACGAACCCTCACGTGAACTTTCAACCTATCTGGCCATTTGCAGCCTTAAATCTGAAGCTCCGATTTCAGAAATGTCTACTGTCCCTAAGATGTGAGTCTTTCTGAGGTTTGGCAGACTAAGCAGCTGCGTCTCTTGCAAGCTCGTGGTCTGTTGTCTCTGATCTGCTGAATCGATTACTGTTCATCCATCTGCTTGCCTGAGTCCAAGGTTCTGTTGACATCTTTCGTCGGCTGTTATCTGTTCTCCCGTTCTCTTTGTTCTTGGAGATCTGGGCCCTTTTATGCGTCTATTTTCATTCTGGAGTGTTACAGACGAGCAACAATAAACATGTGTGTTTCATCTGCTGTGTATAACCAGAATTCCCAGCTGCTTCTTTGAAATTAGCCTTTGGTAAAAGGGAGAGTAGAAAAGGCGTAACAGCTTGTGAGTTGGCGAGGTGTTATTAATGATTTTGGTTAAAAATGAAGAAATTTGAAAGTATAAAATACATTCTATCATATTTCAATTTTTTTTTGGCCTAAAGCCCTGATTGTTACAACTATGTTTTCACCTGTTCAATAAAAACAACATTTAAGGTGGAAAATATAGTCCTGAAGAGACTCTGTAATATTGAGCAAGACAATATTTATTAAAACTTTTTACAAATGTCAAATATATACCTATGTTAGGTTATGATTTCTCGCTTAAAACTATAAAGATTATAGGCCTTCATTTTACCCACAAAATCAAAATGATGTATTCTTAGAGTAGACTTGCTCTCTACTTTGAAAATAACATTGGCACTAAACCAAATAGCTTAGAAGTGAGAATTAAACCCTTTGAAGCATTTAGAGATTTTTTTTGTTTATTGTTGTTATTAATATTCTAGTCAGAGGACCCACTTGGCTGCTTCCCCAAATATTAACAATCTGAAATTGGAATGCAATCTGAAAGTGTGATTTAGGTAATAGTCAGACTTGCTCACGTGTAACTCTTCTTATTGTTGAGAGAGAGCCCAGCCCGTGACTTTCGGGGATCAGGTGGGATTTTGCCATAAGTAACCAAAAAAGGATATTGAATTTAAATTCAATAATTAAGAAAATGACAAGTGAAAATTCTTCACAAATAAATATTTGACTTTGGGAAAATTACCAGATCCCTCAGGAGTAAATCTCTCTCAGTAGGGGGATTGTAAAAACACCATAGCTGAAATGAACTACATGACTAATGAGTTAAATTTGGACTTGGCATTTGACTTCTTTTGAGCTTTCTACAGGTATAGCCATATGTGACAAAATGCTCTCCAGCGACTTCTAGAAATGATCGGTGTTTTTGGAATACTAGTACTTTGAAAAATTTTGGTCAGAACATGTTCCTTAAATGTAAATTCATATTTCCATTGCATTATGACTTATTTGAATCCCAATATATGACAGACCACAAGATTTCTGCTAAAATTAGATAGTATATGGTGCTTTCAAGCTAACAAACAGTGAGCAATAATATGATGTTCTTGCCCTTGATTTACACAACATCTGTTGGCTTACAATAGCATATTGTGCAACTTGAATGTGCTAAGATGGAAAGTCAATGGAAGATGTGGGAGGAGGAAGAAAAGGTCAGATATATGATAGTATATCAAAAAAATATATCCAGATCTAGATACAGATATATTAGAATACATAGAATCTATATTTTCTATAATATATATTACAATAATGTAAAAATATACATAAACCAAACATATATATATCAAAAAGAAGTGAAGTGCAAAAATAGTCACAATGAACACTTAGAGATGAAGAAGATATACATGAGAATATCCCCATAAGGGCCAGTGAAATTAGTTGCATAATCATGAGATTGGACATTTGGAGATCCAGTTATGTGACCTCAGATATAAATTATCTGCCTTTTCTAAAAATCATTTCTGTAAAGTAATGATAACATGGAATTCAGAATTTTTAAGAATTTTTAACTTTCAAGGGGTTTACAAGGATTTATTGAGATAACATATGTGAAATCACCTTAAAAGTTATATGTATCAGATGGAAGTAAGTTGTTAATATAAGCAAAATGCTAGAAAAATAGAACTAATACTGTCCATAGGAAGTTGTTTGGTTCATTTACCTGCCTAAGCCATACAGAGGAGTAACTTACCTGTATATGCCTTTTACTTACTTTGTGGTATCTCAGTTCCTCCAAACAATTAAAAATTGTATCTGTGAAAATAAGGCATAGTATTTTTTTTAGTATGAAATAGTTTGGAAAATAATTTTAAATTTCTTCAAAGTAACAATCTATTACGTACATTTACATAGATATATTCTTACACAGGTGATATTACTTAATTCCATAGAGATGAGCTCCCCGAAGAGTTCACCTGAGGTCCCCTGATAGACTTTGGGGGACTTTGTGGCTTTCCTGAAAGTGTATGTGAAAGTGTGTGAACATGTTGTAAGGGGTGATTTTCTAGGAAGAATATACAGGGCTGGGAAGCGTGTGCTATAGGTTGTTTGTGCCCATCCAGAAGGGCTTTTTCTGGGATGGGGGAAGAAGTTAAAATTTAGAAATGATAGCGTACACTTCCTGAGGGCTTAATACATCCAGGCACGATGATAACATTCATTAACTACACCTGCAACAATTACGACACCCTCATGAGAGAGAGAAAAGAACCACAGCTCCTTTTAGGAAATGCTAGAGTTCAAGTATATGTCATATTACGGTGGGTCTACTGGGGCCAGATTTGGGAATTCAGAATTTTTAAAGTTTTAGAAAGATAAGCTGATGCCTTTACCGTACATTTAACAATACATCCAAGTGGTTCTTGGAGACTGCCTCATAATCCTAGAGGCATAAACAAATGTTTTAAAAAGATTCATATTTTAGTTCATTCCATACAGATCAGATTTTGATGCCCAAAAAGCTATGAAGAATCATTTTATTTTCAGAGCTTTTAGGATTTTAGTGTGGCAGGTAAGAGATTATAAACCTGTCTTATTATCATCCCCAGTTAATAAACAAGAAAATGGCTTTAGGAAGTTAGTAGTAGCCCTGGGTTGCACAGCTAGCAGGTGACCAAGGAGACTATGCATTTGAGTCTTCTGAGTCCTGGTCTATGATATTTTAAGAATTCAATGCAGATGGACTCATGAAAAATCCTAAGAGACACCATTTGGGTTTAGTTCACAGCTACTATCAGCCATTCACCTTGCTATTCTTACTGTTTCTATGGGTTGTCATTTTCCCTAGCAACCATAAGCAACTAGGCGACAAGCAAGTGGGAGAAGGGAGACAGTAGTAGAGTCCAACCTTTTCCTAGAATCCTGAGATGCTGATGGGAAAGCCGCCTGTCCAGATTTAGAGGATTTGTGTGGCCAGTCCATGAGATCTTCCCAAGGAGAATTAGAAGGAGTCCATGGAATGTTCATAAAGGTATGTCTTGAAGACCTACTGTGTTTTTAGGTACTATTCCAGGCACTGGCAATGCAATGAAATACATAAAAGTCTCCACTGCGGTAACATACAAGTGTCTGCTTAGAATGCACGTGACACCTCCACATAGTATTTGGAAAAACATTTAGACTGTAAGGTGGATTCTCCTTAGCTTATAATAGTCTCACAGACATATATAAATCTCAATTCAAGGGGAGAAGAATGAGAAATTCCTTCACAGGAAACCAGAAGAATGAGAAATTCCTTAAGCTGCTGTGTTCCACTCTTCCTATGACCAGGCAACCAAGGTATTAACTCCTCATGCCCTTAAAATATTTGGAAAAGAGGAATAAGTAGGAAAGAATACTTCTTCGGTCACGAAGAGCCACGAGAACTGACAGGAACCCATCAACAAGGATTCACCTGAGTCATCAGCAAGGCAAAGCCAGAGATGGGGCCCAAGTGGGCCAGGCAAGGGCAGCAGTGGAGGAGATAGACAGCAGGCCACCCCAAGATGGGGGCAGGGAACAGAGGCTGGGCCCTTCTGAAGGTTGAGTCACAGCATCAGGAAACAGCAGCAGGCTAAGAAAAAAGAGAACCATCTCCCATGAGGTTCCTTTTCTGCCCAAGGCCAGACTATACATTGAGACAGCATGACTAGAGTGGAGCACTGGGAGCCAGGCATCTTCTCACGGATTATCAGAACAGTAAAAGCAGAAAGAACATGTAACATGACACAAGAAGATTCCATGAAACTGATTATAGATGGATCAGCTCAACTGGAAAGTATTCAAAGTACATTATGGGATGAATGATTTCGTGAACAAGCTGGAAGCCTAACGCCTACTCATAATATCATTTATATATTAAGATGAGTTGTGTGTTCCAAGCAACCAATGTGAAAACAAATTTTAAAGAATTCTGGGCTGGAGATACCTGAATTACAAGTTCTGTCAATCGTGGAGGCTGCTGCTAAGAGCCACTAGGTGGCAGTGTGGTTTGCTGATAAACAGGAAAAGGAATAGAGTTAATCTCAAGCTATTAGTTTTTTCTGACATTTAAAAATTCACAATAGAAAATGTTCGTGTAATAATGAATGGAAAGTCAAACAATGACTACCATGAGAGCAGCCATTGGCATATAAAATAAAACCGTTTTACAAGTAGTTAACAATGGAGCATTTTATAAAAAGTCAAAATAGCAGAGTGTTGTTGGCTATGTTCTTAAATGATTCTTCTGAGAGGTGATTGTTAGACATATCTAAAATATAGAAAGGTGATAGAATAAGACAATGGATACCTTTCTCCCAGCCCTTACAAGAGTGAGGCTCCCTAACTGTACCTCGCAAGCTTCAAGGGCTTTCTCTTCCCAGGCCTCACTTCTTCTCACCAATCCTCATTCCCTGTTTCCCTTTGAGATGCTATGGGAGACCAATATCTGAAAAATCACTTCATATGACTGCCTTGCTCCATTCTTTTCATTTGGATTTCCTCAAATAGTGTACAAAGACACACTAACATTTTGCATTGTAAAATTTCCGTGTTCTTATTTCTTGGACCATCACTTGTGTGACGTATGACAAATTACTTAACCTCTCTGTGTTTCATTTTCTTTATCTGTAAAATGGAATGACAATAGTATTAACCTCTTAAGGTTACTGCAGGACTTAACGTGAGTTAATTTAAGAAGTGCCTAGACTGATAGGTAATGTGGTAAACACTGTGTAATAGTTTGCTCCCAACCAGAGTGTAAGACAAAAAGGAAGAAACTGCATTCTGGTTCCCTTTGATTAGTGCCTTTTAAGTGCTAGATAGATAGCACATATGCTCAATAGATATTTAATTCAATGAATGAATAGGTGAATGGCTAAAATATTACAGTGCACATGAGATGCATGGGGATGACTTAAAAAATACAATGTGACTCCTAACATTAGGAAATTTTTTTCTTGAAGGTTTTATTTTTAAGTAATCTCTACACCCAATGTGGGGCTTGAACTCAAAACCCTGAGATCAGGAGTCACATGCTCCACTGACTGAGCCAACCGGGCACCCCTGGGACATTTTTTATGAACATGGTCTTGCATGATTAAAGACAGAACACTTTAACTATAAATAGATCTTTAAAATATGTCTTTACCTTCAGACTGACCAAGTGTTATTAAATTTCAGAATAATAGTTAAGAAAGATTTTAAGAAAGATTAGTTGAATCCTCAAACATTGATTTACAATAGTAGACATTTTCAGTTAGAAGTTACCTTTGAGATAAATAGGTTGACCTTCTTATTTTTAGACTAGAAACCAGGCTTTTATATTCATGTTTTGTTTTGTCTTGTTTTTAATATGTTGCTTCCCCAATTTGGCAAAAGCCATTAGTATGAGTATGTTAAGTGTGGCTAATTTTGCTGTTAAAAATGTATGTGAGGAATACTCTTGACATTCTACATTTTTGTATGGTTGTATCCATTTATATAATATTGAAGCATAATTTTTGGAACTGGCTTCTTTACCATCAAAATATAAACATTTATTCTTAGATCTGTACTTAGCCTTTCTCAAGTTATGAAGCACTTACTTAACTGTTTGCACCTATTTACTGTGTGCTATCTTCCCCTTTGACACCATCTCTCATTCCTTGAAGAAACTAGGTTAAAACTCAACTTATCAAAAAAAATTAGGCTCAGACTTGAACAAAGGATCTTTGAAATACATCAAGTAAAATTTTAAACTCAAAAGATCCTAACATTATTCTTGAAAATAGCTGGAACTAAAATAACATATGTTACATTTTGGAGAAAATTTTCTGGAACAGGAAAATGTTAATTCATGCGCAAAACGTGCCCAGATGCAAGCTCACCTAGTGAGTCCAGGCGCAGCCTGCATACAAACAACGAATCCTCTCCTTTTGCCACATGGGGACCTTACCATGTGAGCTTGCCAAAGAGTCAGGAGGTCTTGTTATTGTTTTAAATGATGAACTTGCCATTTTTAAAATTAATTTTGTAATGTTTATTTTTGAGAGAGAGAGAGGAGAGAGGGAGAGAGAGAGCATGAGTGGGAGAGGGGCAGAGTGAGAGGGAGACACAGAATCTGAAGCAGGCTCTAGGCCCTGAGCTGTCAGCACAGAGCCTGGCGTGGAGCTCGAACCCATGCACTGAGAGATCATGCCCTGAGCCAAAGTCGGATGCTTAACCTACTGAGCTACAAGGTGTCCTGTGATCTTACCATTTTTAAGTTAAATATATCTTAATTGCCATAAATATTAGTGTAACCTTAAACAAAATCACAGGTACCGTTCAGCCACGGAAACTGGTATGCATTCATGAACAAGAGTGGTGCAAGGCTTTTAGTTCAGCAGAAGTCTCTTTGCTGTTCAATTTAGGATCTACGTATTTCTTTGCACTTTTGGCACAGTCCAGGACTGAGATTATGCTTTAAATATCATGGTGTGAGTGGGTTTGACAACATGAGAACATGTCTGATCTTGGCATGAGTAGATTGAGTGGAGATTTGGAGCCAAGTATGCTGACAAGGGAGTGGGGGATAAGAAGATGTAGGCTGTGAGGATGGATGGGTTTTTAGAAAGAAGTTTTGCTGGGGAGGGGAAGGAGAATTAGCTCGGGGGGACTTGAGGTCACAGGAGGTTGTTAGTGGTTTATTTAGGTGGGGAGAGGTACTACAGCGTGGTTGCAAACTGAGACAGGGGAAACATCTTGGCGTGCTGGAGGGGAAAGGCTTCAGGCACAGAGGGATGCCACAGTTTTCCCACTGGCAAAAGAGAGGGAAGGACGTAAAGGTCAGATGCAAGCAGCCGGTAGATTTAGTGAATTGGAATATTATCATTGTGTTCATTTTCTCAGTAAAGTCCAAGACAGCCATGGGTGATGTATTAGGTTGGTAATCTCGATTCTGCTAGAGGTTTTCACCCTTTAACAATATTTTAATATATATTTGACACATGCCAAAGAGTGTTTGTCATGCATGTGTAAATTATGAAGTTTGTGTGATAAAGGAAAGTCCTGTGTTCCTACCTCCTGCCTGAGAACTAGACTTTAGAACTTGACCACAACTGGGACGCTTGGGTGGCTCAGTCAGTTAAGCGACCGACTCTTGACTTCGGCTCAGGTCATGATCTCATGGTTTGTGGGTTTGAGCCCCGCGTCAAGCTCTGCACTGACAGTGTGGAGCATGCTTGAGATTATCTCTCTATCCCCTGCTCTTTGCTCCTCCCCTGCTCTCTCTCTTTCTCAACAGAAATTCATTTTTTTTTAAAGACCTTGACTACAACCATTCACATGCCCGTGGCCTGTTCCTTCACGATCTGGTTGCTCTGTCTTCTCCTCAGAAGCAACCAAGATGTTGAAACGTGCGCCAAACAACATAAGTATAAACTAATGATCTAGTGCAGCCCAAAGCCTTCCTGCATGATGGTTTCATGAGTGACTACTAGCAGTTATATCGTTAAATAGACTTGGATCCGTTAGCAATTCTGATGGATGTTGAGTATAATGTAATACAGAATTCTGAGCAGCTCAAATTTAATTCCTCTAAAAGTACACTATGAAAAAGGTGCCTTAGGAGAGATTATAAACAACAGGAAGATGGGTTTGAATAAAGCTTCCATATGCACTTGACTCATGTCTGAGTCACATCCAATGCTGTAGAGCAGGTGTGATTCAGCTTATAAACTCTGCTGGCAGGACATATCCCATTTGTTTATTATTTTAGGTCCATATAAAATCTGCTCTAAGCTCCTATACTGTCAGACAGGTGAGAAACTCAGACTTAGTCATTAAGGCTGCAGAAGAATCAAGGAAGTGGATATGGTGCTGACAAAGTAGAGGAAGATGGTTTAATCTCTAGTTCATCATGGGCATCTTATCCTGGTGCTTTAAGCCCATGTACCCTGTGCTTGCATGCCATGTGGAGGCTGGGAAGCCTATGCTTGAGACCCAGCCTCAATGGAGCCAGTAAACAAACAGACTCCTGTGCAGAACTACCATTTCCCCGGGGCTCTGCCCCAGTGCCATGCTCAGAATCCGGCACATAGAGCTCTATTCTTTTCCTTCTCTGTTGAAATCTTTCCACCTCCCTCCACTGACTTCAAATGCACTACTTCCTCTTTCCTCTACCCCCGCTGCACCTGCCCTAATAACATCAAGGAGGCTAGGCTTTCACAAAAACTAGAAGAGTTCTCTGTTATTTCAAGTGGCTTCTGCTTTTCATTCTGCCACAATTATCCTGTGAGTCGAAGGAGCACAGCCCTGAGCTCTGCTTAAAATTGGCAGTGGGAAGAGAAGGGAGGAGGGAAACACATTTAAACTAATGACTACCTCAGTGAATAATCCTGCAACATTTCTATATAATGCATGGGCTTTTTATGTAAAAAAAATGGTTTTTTAAAAAAAGAGAGAGAAAAGATAAGACTGTGATATCTGTGGTATTGGATTTTTCTTAGGTTTATTTACTTAATTTTGAGAGAGAGAGACTGGGGAAAGGGCAGAGAGAGGGAGAGAGAGAATCCCAAATAGTCTCTGTGCTATTAACGTGGAATCTGATGCGGGACTCCAACCCATGAACCATGAGATCTTGATCTGAGCCCAACTCAAGAGTCAGATGTCTAACCGACTGAGCCATCCAGGTGTCCCTACATGGTATTGGTTTTTGATCTTGCTTGACTCTATTGAGAAAATGTGGATGCCTACCACCTAACTCATCCCCTTCTCTTTTATGGATAAGACCACTGAGTTCCAGAGACAACACAGTAAAGTAGAAATAGCAAAGGCTCTGCAATTAGCAGCATTAAGAACCAAATCTGTTCCTATTCAGTTATATAGTGTCGCTGAGATTCACCTTCTTCATCTGTGAAAGGGAGATCATTACACCTGCCTTACAGGGTTGTCAGCAGGTTTAAAGAGTTTACTTGCATGAGTGGCATCTTACACAGAGACTGGTACATGGAAGGCATTCAACAATGCTAGTCTCTTCCCCCTCGCTCAAAGCCATATGTGCAGTATGTGCAGACCCAGAATGAAATCCCAGGTTCTCCTACTTCTCATGTAATTCCTCTCATACCGCACCATCAGTGTGGTCTTCTGGGAAAGGCAGTGATATATGGACGACCACGCCATATTAACAGTAGGCAAACGTGTTACCAGCAGACAGGTGGCCTGCATGCTCAGTGTGAAAAGGACATGGCATTTATCAATCAATCCTTTTCACTTAAAAGAGTCATAATATTTGCAAAAACACTTGGCAACACCAATCACCTTTGTCTCCGAGCTGCAGGGAATGGACCAAGGCCTGACAGTTGCAAAGGGTCAGGGGCCCAGCTGCTATTTTTCTCAAGCTGGCTTTCTGTTCCCAAAGGCAAGCCAAGTGGTCATCAAGCAGTTGATGAGTGGCATTTGTCATGCTCCAGGGTGAATGGAAATGAGGCCAAGGTTGTGAGTTCTCTCCCCTTATTGGTAGGTACATTCCAGAAAGGGAAAGCAATGTTCCAAGACCAATGAGTCCATCCCAGATCCCAACCAAGCAACTCTCTGATGTCTATGACATCAGGACACCAGGACAAACACGTCAGGGAATGTGATGGCTCAGCTTGAGCCAGTCACCACCAAGGAGGCAATTCCATTAGCGAATCTCCCTGACAGAGCACTGCTTGTATCCCGCTAAATGAAGAACAATGTGCTCATTCTTACTACATGCCCTAGACCTAAGCAAATCAGATATGTAATTATTAATTCATTTATTCACTCAACCAACATTATTAAATCTGGGGTTTTCTAAACTAACATTATAAACACTTACTCTGTCAGTAGATTTCTTTGCATTAGCTATTAAAATGATAGCTAACATTTATTAATACAATGCATTAAGCACTTTACATGAGTCATCTCTTTAATTATCAAGAAAACACTTGTGAGAGATTTTCTAGTATCCTCCTTTACGGATGAAGTTCAGATTGCTAACGTCACACACGGTGGTAGAGCTGGCATTTGAATCCTGACTTGCCTGTATTTAATTTCTTTATAATACCACATTCTAGGGTCCAAACTAGTTCGTGCCAGTATGTCTACAAGAGGAAGAAGGAATACTAATTGCAAGTGTAGAGGATATACCAGGGAAGTGGTGGAAGTAACATTTTTGATAACTGATTCTGTTTGAGTATTTCCCATAGGTAAAATGGGCATCTCATAGTGATTTCTAGTCAGAAATATTCAGGGGGGAAACTCACCGCATTTTCACATGCTACAGGTAGTAGTTTTAAGCAAGCACTTAGGATAATATAGTCATTTCCTACCTGAAAATGTGGTAATCCATCTTGCTATAGTAGGTAGTGTTCTATGAGTGCTGTAAAATGCACGTGTATTGACTCCTAAGCTGGAAAACTCATGTTCTAAAATGCTGGTCATAGCACATAAAAATTCAGCTCTACACACTAATATTGGGAAAGCACTGCCATTGATATTCCTCACATCCATATATTATGCCCAAACACCTGACAAACTCTTTGATGATTCTTTGGTTCTCTGTGCCAGAAGGGAAAGATGATCGCTATAAAGCCATGACCCTTTTAGAGGGAGTAGCACTTCCTTGTACTCACATCAGAATCTGATATGTAATACAGTCTTTTTTCAAATATCAACCCCTCCATGTTAGGTGTGGAATTTACACCTCGCTACACAATCCTGTGATGGGCTTTGTATAAGACCGCTTTCCAGCCTCTTCATAAGTGCATCCCAGGCAGTGTTTGTGCTTATGCAGGTTTGTGTAAAGTGTTATGACTCCACTGAATCCTGAATGTAAGTTATAATCAGAGGTTAAGTAGCCATCAGATGCTTAACACCACCAGCAAAGAGTGTAAGGCCAGCCTGAAGGACACCAGGAGTTCAGGAGTGGTGACTCTCAGTGCCACCAGCATTCACCATCTGCCGCTTGCACGGAGTCTATGTGGGCTTCTAAATCCACAATCACGCTTCCTCCTTTCCAAACTCCTCTTTCAGAAAATAGGACTTCTAAGAATTCATTCCCATTGTCACCTTCTGAAACAGGTGGTTGGGTGTAGAAGAAGGAACGCCAGTAATCCAGACATCAGCTCTGATTCAACGTGAGATGTTGGTCTTTCCAATTCAAATAGTCTTTATAAATTTCTAACTTGATTTCACTATTTATATGATCGAGGGGTTCATGTAATCCCTCAAAAGTCAGAGGATTCTTAATATTGTGACTCGCTCCGTGGGACTCTCTCCATGATACGCAGTGGAGACCTTTTGTGCATGTAATCTTACCTCCATAAAACTTATTGTGAGACGATGACTTATACCTCAATATGTTCCCCATCTGGAATGCAGAGGTGTTTCCATAATGTGTGTTCAGTAAGACTGTGTTTGTTTTCTATTGCTGCTGTATTAGCGGTTTAAACAATACAAATTTATATTCTTAGAATTCTGAAGGTCAGAAGTCCAAAGTGAGTCTCTCTAGGCTGACATCAAGGTATTTTCAAGATGGTTCCTTCTGAGGCTCTAGAGGAAATTCAATTTCCTTGCCTTTTCTAACATTTCTTGGCCTTATGGCCCCTTTTCTCCATTTCAAAGCCAGCAGTATAGCATCCTCAAATTTCTCCCTGACTGGGAGTCTCCTGCCTTTCTCTTTCACTTATAAGGACTCTGGTGATCATATTAAATCCACCAGGATAATCCAGGATAATCTCCCCATGTCAAGGTCAGCTGATTAGCAACATTAATTCCATCTACAATTTAATTCCTCATTGCTGTGTAACATAATATAGTCACCATTTCTGTGGGCTTGGGGCATCGACATCTTTGGGGAACCATTATCTTGCCTACCACAAACTCTAATCAATTAAGTAAACACAAAAAGGGTTAAAGTAAAATCAGAATGGATTCACAAAATCTCATCTTTTATTCCGTAAAAATTTTTGGAAACTCTAAAGAAAGACATTACTAGATCTGATCAAATTTGCTATTCTGATCATATTTATATTTATATTTATATCATTTTGAGACTTTTTTTTAACAAATACCTTAGTGTAAGGTTTTCTGCTATAGAATTCAGCCATCTGGCATCCTTTATGATAAGTTCAAGGTTATACTGCTTCAAATTGTGTCTCTTCTTGAACCTTTTTTTTTCTGTTGATGTTTAATTTCCCTGATACAGTCAGACCACCAGACAATGTGTGTCATCTTGGAGTAAAATCTGTCTGGAAGCAAAATATGATGTTGGAAGCTTTAAACTGTTTCCAATACATTTAGGCCATATAAGGTTTTAGGTGTCTCTAATGATTGAGCCTTATTGACATTAGAGTTCATAAACTCTAAGCATTAATGTTTACCATTTGACAAATGATATCATTTGACATTTGCTATCGAGGAAGGAAGGAAGGAAGGAAGGAAGGAAGGAAGGAAGGCAGGAAGGAAGATGCATGATAATAACCAATATGGTCTATTACTATATCTTGCTTTAATACAACACATCAGAATTCTTCAGCTAATTGACAACTGAGACTAATCTGTGGATAATGCAAAATGCTCAAACATTAATGACTTTTAAATAAAGATACTGTAGGGAGGTCCAGTTTACTTTTTGTTTTTAGTTCTGGTTTTAGTGGTTGACTGGTTTGTTGTTTTCTCTCACTTAAGAACCTACAGAGATTTGTTGAATAAGAAATGGAGAAGAGTCAGACTTCACTTGCCTCAAAAATAAATGAAGGCCACTCTGACTTAAACATTCCAATAACATTTAAGTTATATAAGTGAACAAGGATATTCTGGTGAGGTACATTCTGTGGCACAAGCGATAGAGTGATATCTGTAGTGAATATACACTCTGTTTATATTTGTGATATTTGTCCATGAACTAAGACCTGGGGACATCTTGGAATTGATGAGCTACAAGTGGCGTCCATGGCAGCCCTTGTGAGTGGGAAGTTTGTTGTTAGACGCACTGAAACATGTTCTTTGAAAGCCTTCCAGAAAACAAATGGCCACAAGATGACATTTCACTATGTCTTCTCTACTTTCTTTAACCCTGCTAACTGGATAAAATACTAAAATGTGTAATTATGTGCTTTCCATACCCTAATACATTTGCAAATTCAGTTCAGTAAGTTTCAGATATTCATAAACTATTCCCGTTTTTCTATCAATAGACTAAACTTGGCAGTGAAATAAAGAGTTCTACAAAGCAAAAGCACAGACATGGCTCTTGACCTTAACATGAAACATTGACCTGGTCTTTGGACAGGGATTCTTAATCTCACACTTATATGAATAATTGGGTAGTCTGAAAGGATACCAGGGCAGTAGTGAATTCTCTACAAGCACACAAAAAGCTTGTATGATGGCATGAGTCTTTTTAAAATAATTTTTAAATGTTTATTTACTTTTGAGAGAGAGAGAGAGCACAAGCGAGGAAGGAGCAGAGAGAGAGGGAAACCCAGAATCTGAAGCAGGTTCCAACCTCTGAGCTGTCAACCCAGAGCCTGATGTGGGGCTCAAACTCATGAACCATAAGGTCTTGACCTGAGCCGAGGTTGGAAGCTTAACCAACTGAGCTACCCAGGTGCCCTGGAATAAGTCTTTTTTCTGAGATGAGTAGCCATAGTTTTTTCCAAGATTCTCAAATGACCTTGGGTTTAATAAATAATGACAAAGAAAATAAAATGGCTACGGAACAACAATTTAGAATCTTATTTTTCCCCACCAAGATGTTGCTTACAAACCTCAGAAAAAGAAAACATTTTGTGTTCATAATGAGCTGTTTTTTGGCTACTATGGATAAGCTGAGCGTAGCTTTGGAAAATTAATGTGAAAATATAAAAATGTAATTGCTAAGCAACCTGTGCATTAAGCATCATTTTCAATTAATTTTAGCTTAAGAATTGGGCTATTAATTTTAATATCTTACAATCACATTTATAATTAAAGTTAATAGCTTTAAAACTCACTTTAGAGGCTCTGCAAAGCATAGCATGTTTTTGTTTATTCAAGGATTTGTCTCCTTTTAAAAATATGATACACCATATTGTCTTAAGAGACTTTCAGAATATTGGAAATGTACACATATTTTTCTTTAATGATAGCTTAAAGAGTGAGATGTTATTGTTAAAAGAAACAAAAAAGAAAAATTATTTAACCCAACATTCAATTGTATAGTAAGTTTCATATAGAACTCAATATTTTAATTGGTTTTTAACTGCTTTTAACCTATAGTAAGAAGCTAAATAGCTTTCTTGAAAGGAAGCAGACAAACATTTGATTAAAATTTTATAAAATTGTTAAAGACTTTATCTATAATGCATAAAAGAAAATGTTGACTGTGTTTTGGTAAGCACATAGTTGGTGAATCTAGAAAATTCAGACCATATTGGGTGGCCTTGATTCAAAACTACTAGGAACAGAACATGACTCTTCAAGAACGGAATCAAATCAGTAATTTTAAGAAACTTCTGGAAAGAGGCTTAACTTTTTGGAGATGATGATAGAATTTAACTACTTCTGTGATTATTTTTACTGATTTTTAATGTACTATTAGGTTTGGGGTGTAATTTTATATTGAATCTGGTATAGAATGCAATTTCAGGAATGCATTATCAATAGTTCTCAGAATCTTTTTCAAATAGCCTTTTTAACTTAGAAAAGATTTCATTTCACTGAAAGCTCAGACCTTCTCCCTGAGGTCCCTTAGGTCAGCCCCAAATCTCCACAACTCAGGATCTTAAGTGGACTACCTATATCATAAGTCACCACCAAGAGACTCAAAAGGATGTTTTCCAGTCACACAAGACTTTGTCTGAAATTTTTGGTCAGCACAAAAGTAACACACCGATGTACAGGTGAAGAAATGATCAAAAAATAAAAGGCATGTCTCTGTAGTCCTGTAGCAAAGCCATATGTATCCTTCAGACCCAATTCTCCAGGATAGTCCAGATTCTTACGCTGCTGTCTTACTCTCTCCCCGAGGTTAGATGATCAGTCCTTAGTCCCAAGGCTAAAAGGCAGGATGCCCAGTGTGAACTGGGTGGACTAGAGGCTGGGAGTGCTGAGAAGCAGTTGTGAACCAGAAATGACAGAACAGAAGATGCCCCTGGAGGAGAAATCACTGATACAGAGACAAAGGAACCTCTTGTACCCCAACAGGTTCCCTGAAAGAGGGTCCTGCTGCCACCCACCCTGCCAAGGCAGCAGGCAACCCTTAAGGAGGAAAATGTTTCTGGGTTTTGTTTCTTATTAACAATGTATTTTCTCATTATAGAATAGCATACGTTCACTGTACAAAACTTAGTGATAACACAGGAAAGAACATTCCCCCCTAGCTACCCCAACCAGTAAGGATGAAGGCTAACATTTGGTTATTTGCTGCTCAGTACTTTTCCTACACGTATATCTCTGGCCACCTGTCTGTTTGCACACAGCCAAAACCCTGGAATCAATTTTTTAAATGTTTATTTACATATTTGTTTTTGAGAGAGAAAGAGAGAAAGCAAATGTGAGTGGGGGAGGGGCAGAGAGAGAGGGAGAGAGGAGAATCCCAAGCCTGTGCTGTCAGCGCAGAGCCCAATGTGGGGTTCGAACCCATGAACCATGAGATCACAACCTGGGTCTAGATCAAGAGTCAGATGCTTAACCAAATGAGCCACCCAGGTGTCCCTGGAATCTAATTTGTAATCCAACTTCATTCTCCTAATGTTTTATCCTTAAACATTTTTTCCAGAGACACTGGCTTCTAACTTTCTCTGGGCCTGATGTTCAATCCCTTCCTCTTGATGCCACCCCTTCCTCATTATAAATATTCTTCAAAGAAGGAAGGAGGGAAGAAAGGAAGGAAGGAAGGAAGGAAGGAAGGAAGGAAGGAAGGAAGGAAGGAAGGAAGGAAGGAAGGAAGGGAGGGAGGGAGGGAGGGAAGAAAAGACAGAAAGAAGAAAAGAGGGGAGGGAAGAAAGAAAGATTTACTTTGGCTTAGGACATCTTCCTCTGCTATTTCAGGACCCTGGCCCTTGCTGTGCCTAACTCACCTCTTCCATCTCCCCTATCAAAACTTCCGCACAACTAGTATACTTGAAACACAGAATTGTATACAAACGGAAGAAGACAGGATGCTTCATTGATCTAAACCTGGGATGTAAATAGTTTTCCATAAAATGAATCAGGCAATTTGCTCTAAATGTCTTCAGGTGGGGCAATGATTGAGTGGCCCAATAGTTATTAAGAACTTAATTTTTAAAAAGTACTGAATTGAGTTGACTTGTATGGGTTTTTTTAGGGTGGGGAGGGGATTTGAAAGAAGCCTGAAGAGAACAGGAAGGCATTAGCTGCCCACATGGAGGTGGAGGCAGTGTGCCAGAGGACGCTGCTCAAGAGAGAGAAGTGTTGGGAGAAGGGGCTGAGGCATGAAAAAGAAAATCTCAAAAACTCACAATCTCTTTTTCTTCTCTCAAGCAGAGTCAAGCAGAGGCCTCCATCCAGAGAGGCATTTCCTGTCAGACAGCTGTGGAAACAACTCCTCAGTCTCTCCGGCCTGGGAAGGTGTTCCTCATGCTGAACGGAATGGTCTGGATAAAACAGGAAGAACTGGATTTAGTCCAGATAGAACTGTATTTGCGTTGGCAAATAAGAATTCCTTAGGCTAGGGCAGCCTTGGACAAAACTATGAATGAAATTGGTCTGGGGATGGGGGTGGGGATAGAGACAGCATCTACATGTCCCGAAGCCCCTCAGAGACAGGGGCATTTGGAATGCTTGAGAGTCCTTTGTGCCAGCCATGTGGCAGGCCCTTGGCACATGTTTACTGAAGAAGGAAACATAGAAATTGACTTTTCTAAGCTACTCTTCACATGAGGAAGTGAGAGTATGTCAGCTGTCCCCAAAGAGTACAAAAAAAGTCAGGCTGCCTGGCTTCACATGTGAACATAGGGAGCTCAAGAAGGAAAAACAGAAAAACAGGCTCTCCTGTTTGGAACTAGAAAATTCTCAGTATCTATCAAGGGTCATGGATTTTGTCCTGCTCCTCAGTTGAATGTTAGGCCATCCAGATAAAGCAGTTCTATTCTTGTCATGAGAGGGCTTATAGATAAGTCTAGAGAGGTCAAAAACAAACTAGGCTGTTAGGACAAGCTGAATAATGTGCATTTATCTTGTGATAGACAGCCATTGAAGTTTTTAGGCAAGAAAATTACTTCATTAAAAATTAATATGGTGGTTTTATGAAAGAAAGAGTAGGTCAATTCAAGTCAAGGAGCTATTTTCTTTAAGGAGCTATGTTGATGAATAAAGATATTAAGGCTTGATGAGTAAAAAGCCCATTAAAATTATTTAGGCTGACGGTTTTACTTATCATATCTAAAAACTCAAGTGTGACTCACAAACTAAGTGGTTGAATTGAAACCTCTTCACTTTATGACTTTTCTTACTATAAATAAAACTTCACCTCTGCCACTAGAAATCAGTTCTCATATTTAGAATTGCAAATTACTTCCAACAAAAGGGCCCTCAATACCTATCCTATCAATACCAGTGCTAAGTCCAAGTCAAAAATAGGGCAATTTAGCTACATTTAGAGTGACTATGAAATTTTGGGGGCGACTGGGTGGCTCAGTCAGTTAAGCATCCACCTTTGGCTCAGGTCATGATCTCGTGGTCTGCGAGTTTGGGCCCTGAGTGGGGCTCTATGCTGACAGCTCAGAGCCGGGGGCCTACTTTTGATTGTTTCCCTCTTTCTCTCTGCCCCTCCTCTGCTCACACTCTGTCTCTCAAAAATAAATAAATGTAAAAAAAATTTTAAAAACTATGAGATTTCTCTTTTTCAGAACTTACTCTGGTGTGTCTGAGGTCTTCACGCTTATTGAGCTAGAAATTAAACATTTTGAGGAGCTAATCCTTATTTTGAATGGAATTCATGGTTTCTGTAAGCAGCAAAGAAAGCACATGCTACCCCTATAACAGATGTGTCTTCGTTCTGAGAGTCTTAGAGCTTTTTAAAAAAAATTCTTTTTATTAAGGAGCCTCAGTCAAAAGGATTATTATGCTATAGCTTAACTATTCTTGGTTTACAATTGTTTAAAAACAATAATGTTAGAGGAAGTCAAAACATCTTTCATTTTCTCACGTTTCTTCTTTGCTTACTCTTTTTGAGGTATTACTGACATATAACATTCTATTTGTTTCAGGTGGACAACATAATGATTCAAATGTATATATATCGCAGAATGATCACCACCGTAAATCTAAACACTCACCACCACATATAGTTACAAGCTTTTTTCCTTGGGGTGAGAACTTTCAAGATCTACTCTTTTAGTAACTTTCAAATATGTGACACAGTATTATTAACTACCTCCCCATGACTTATTTTCTCTACAACTGGAAGTATATACTTTTGACCCCCTGTACCCATTTCTCCCACACCCCATCCCCTGCCTCCACAACCGCCAGTCTGTTTTCTATATCCATGCGCTTGTCTTTTGTTTTTCCCAGCTTCCACATGTAACTGCGATCGCGTGTGTTTCCATTTCCTAATGTTTCTGTGGGCAGAAAACGAAGAGGAAAGTGTTGGAGTACATACTTCTTGTTTCTCTCCTGACTCCATTTGGGATCTCTGTAGTAAAGGTGCCTCTGGTCCACATCCCTTTACCCATGAAATGCTCGACTCCTCAATTAAAAAGGCCAGCGCTGTGTTCTAGCTTAACTGCCCGACACAGGGGGCCCAGTGATGAAAAGAGAGAGCAGGAGTAGAATGATTCAGGCTACAGAAGTGTTTCCAGTCCACCTTTCAACTTTTCGTGTTGGAGTTTGCTTAATGTATTTGCATAGCTACTGTAAAGCTGATACTGGGCTCCCTACTTGGCTACCAGTTTTTTTCTGCATAGGTGCAATTGCTCAAACCGTGTGGAGGACAAGGACCCTCTAGAATCTAAGCAGGTACATATTTTTGTTTTATTTATTCGGTTTATTAATTTTGATATTTTAATAGTTTGAAAGTGGGTGTCCAGAAATAAAATTTCAATTTCTCTTTTTAATTTTAATTGTATACATGTATTTACTTTTAGTAGGCTCCACACCCTGCATGGGGCTTGAACTCATGACTCTGAGATCAAGAGTCACACGCTCCGCTGACTGCTCCACTGACTGAGCCAGCCAAGCATGCCTCAAATCACAATTTCCATCATTGCACTTGTTATAGGAAATAAGGGTACAACTTTAAATGATGTGATTTGCGATTGAAGCTTGAGTCTTACAAAGGCCTGGACACTCAGTCCCAGACTCCTCTCGTCTCTCATCTCACATCATTCACCCTCTCCCTCATCCTCCTGGCCGTCCCAGCCTCATCTGGTTGGTCCCCAAACATGCCCCAAACATTCCACCTCAGGGTTTTCCTGCATTTGCTGTTGTTCCCTCAACCTGGTCTGCCTCTGCTACAGATATTTTCCAGGCTCTGCCTTATCCCCTTTCTATGTTCCCCTCAAGTATCTGCTCCCAGAGAAGACTTCCCTGACGCCTCTACATAAAACCACGGTCCTGCCCAGAATCACTCACAGCCTCTTCCCCTGCTTCGTGTTCTTTACAGCACTTACCACTTCCTGTTGATTTTCTTCGTATGTCATGACTTTCTGCCCCCTGTGAGATCCAAATCATTAATGGTAGAGACGGTTGGCCCAGAACAAGGCCTGGTTCATAGTACTAGGAACTCATGAGAAATACATTGAATCAAAAAACAAATGGTTGTTATCACAAATGCATAGTTTCGGACCTTCCCATAGATGGTACCAGAGACCCTAACAGTCTTCTTGGTTTTCTTCCTTTTTTCCCTGAGGGTGCAGTTCATCAGAATGTGCTCTCCTGTCAATCTGTTGCCATTTCTGGATCTAGTAGGTTCTTTTGCCTATGAAACTGTAGGGAAGACATAGGAGGACAATCAGATACCTATTGGTTTCCAGTAACGAATTCATATTTCATATGCTCTCAAACCCGAGGGACTCCTCTCAATGCTGCTTAGCTTCTGACAGAGAGAGAGAGAAAGAAAGAGAGTGCTAGCAGGAGAGGGGCAGAGAGAGAATCCCAAGCAGGCTCCACACTGACAGCGCAGAACCCGACATGCGGCTCCATCTCGTGAACTGTGAGATCATGACCTGAGCTGCAATCAAGAGTCTGTGGCTTAACCGATTGAGCTACCCAGGAGTCCCTCAGTGTTCCTTAGCTTCTTAATTTTGCCAGGAATTCACAAGCAATTTCATCAAACTATTCCTTTTGCTAAGAAAAGTAGATTTTTACCTTTATATCTACTGTGCCATGAACTGAAGCATGAGTCAACTCATTACATGGGAAATCAGAATTTCATTGTTATATTGTATTTTGTCTTTAAAAGTCCCTACGATTTTTAACATTTTCCCATAGGTCATCTTTCATTTCAATAAAGAATATTTCTTCCATCATCCAGTAATGTTGCAGATCCAGTAAGCTGGCCTTCACTAATCTCGTGATTTGCAAAAGTCCCTGGCAAAGCACCTGTATTCTCACTATAAACATTTATCAGAAGAGAGTATTTTTACATTGGAGGGTATTGGGCCACAAGACAGAAGACCTTTCCTTGTCTTATCCCAACTATTTGTTAATTGTCAGATCCTGGGCAAGTTAAACTCTTTGAGCTCCAACACTCCAATGTGTATCTTCTTTCAAGGCTAAAAAAGTAATTTCAAATTCTCTGTTGGGTAACTGATCCATCTGTGAAGGAAAATCTACTAGTACACTCTACATTTTATAAAACATTGTAAAAGAGCATCATCCATGGGTATATTTGGGTAAACACTGTGAGAGCATTATCGTCAGATCTGTTGGTTGGCACATGCCAATCTTTGTTTAAATAATTAATGAGGCAGCCCACAGGAAAACGAAAGAGCTGATTTGATGTGTATATGAAGAATGAGGATTTATTTTGTCAGTAGGAAAAGGAATACTAACTTAAGCAAAAGGCTATTTAATAGGGTTAATTTCTCTAATAGCAATAATGTATCACTTCCTATTTTTTAAATCACTTAAAGGTTGCTCAGCCCTGGGCCTGCTTTAGATTCTCTCTGTCTTTCTTTCCCTCTGCCTTTCTTCCCCACTAGTATTCACGTGTTCTCTCTCTCTCTCTCTAAACATATATTTTAAAAATATATAAGTCATTTAAAAATTGCTAATAAATTACACTAGGGCAAAAAGTTGCTTTCTCCCAGGGGGGCAAAAGAGTATAATTAGATAATCCTCTTGCTAGCAAGATATCAAAGTATCAAGCAACCATTACCTTGCTTTTTCCCTCATTTTGAAATAAATTATTTTTCCTACATTGTAAAGATGGAAATACAATGAAGCTGCAGATTGATTGCATTTTCCAGAAGATTACTCTAAACTTTCTTTCAGAAAATTTTAAATTCAGATTGCACATCTCCAGTAAAGATTCCAAAAATTCTATATTTTAGCTGATGAATTATAAGATCAAATCTGGTATTTAAATTTAAATTTGTTATTGTATGTATATGCCAGGTTTGAAGACAAGTCTGAAAATACGAATATGAACTTCCTAAATCTGTAATTTATCAGTAAGATCCATCTGTTGCTAGGTCCACAGTTACAGAGAAGAGTTTTCATGATTGTTATTGTTATTTTTAAATGTTATTATAAAGTTAATATAATGTCCTTATTAAAAAATAAAGGAACAAAATTGTATAACATAAGAATTAGAATGAACTTAATTTCATTCCCCACTGGTAATCTCTGTTAGTATTCAGGTGTGTATCTCTCTACATCTTACACACTTACACACACACACACAGACACACACACAGACACACACACACTTTAACAAAGATGGGATCACACTACACAAGATGTTCTACAGTTTCTTTTATTCACTTAACAATACCTCTCTGAAATCTACCCATATCACTGGATATGGATCTTTTCTGTTTAGTACTGCATGGTAATCCATTGTGTGAACATATCATAATTTGAATTCTACTGATGAGCACAGAAGTGCTTTCCAGTTTTTACTGAAAAGCAGCTAATAGTTCTTGAGAGCTCAAATTCTGGCATCAGCCTGTATGGTTCATAAGCCCAGTTGCTCTGCTTACTAATTTGTGTAAATCACTTAGCTTCCCTTAGAATGCTTAGAATTGTGCCTATCTCATCATAAGTCCTATATGAAGGTTTGCTATGATATTGTTGCTGTGGATAATACTGCAATCCATTGCTTTTATATATACCTGATTTTTTAAAAATGTTTATTTATTTTTTAGAGAGAGAGACAGAGAGACAGAGAGAGAGGGAGGGAGACACAGAATCCAAAGCAGGCTCCAGTCTCTGAGCTGTTAGCATAGAGCTTGACAGGGGGCTCCAACTCACGAGCCGTGAGATCATGACCTAAGTTGAAATCAGACACTTACCCAACTGAGCGACCCAGGTGCCCCAATATATACCTAAATTTTAACTCTTTAATGGATCAGATGTTTTGGGGTACACAGAATTAGACCATGGTGGAAACAGCCAATGAACTCTTAGTCTTCATTACTTATTTAGCAGGAGAAGAATGAATAGAAAAGCTTGCATTGCTCTGCTCGTTGAATACCAGTGTTAGAGAGTGTAAATAAAAATACATGTTTTCTGAGTTTTTCCAGTTCACCATTACTTCCAATGTCTTAGGTCAACCCATCATCTTCCCTTATCTGGGCTATTACAAAAATCTTCTAACATTTTTGCCTGTCTGCTTCTGAGTTTCTCACCCCTTCCACACATCTTCTACCGCTTCTGCCAAGGGAATATTCTAATGTTCCCTAAATTTTCCAGGATAAAATCTGAACTTCTTAACCTGGAATGGAAGGCCCTCTGTGAGCTGGTCCCTATCTATCTCTCCAACTTCCTTTTTATAGCTCTGGCTTTTTTCCACACTCCTGCCATACTGGCTTTACCTACACTCCTCTGAATGTACCACACTGTTTTCTCTTCTGGAAATTGCACACACAGTTCTGTTTCTTTGAATTCTGTTCCCCCTGTCCACCCTTTGTAGTCTCTTCCTCTTTTAAGACCAAGATCTTGTCTCCCCATGTCTTTGAAATTTCTTTTGAGCTATAGCTCCCCAAAGGATTTATGACAACCCCTATTTTATATCATCATTTTGTACCCCTATCAGGGCACTTTTCATATAGCAATTGTATGCTTATGAAAGTGCCAAAACACACCAAAACACAATAAATATGTGGAAAAGGTCTCTGACTCACTCATTTATATGGCTCTAACTGAATATAATGTCCAATATATTATATTAATGCCTTCTGAATTAATGAGTAAACAATCTAAAACTGAATTTCTATTCATATTTTATTATAAGCCTGTTTCCTTATGTGAGGACATGTGGTAAGGCTGGGGAAATGCATCTACTTCCAGGGATATGCTAAAATCTTTCAAACAGTCACTTTAAAGCCGACTTTAATGCAGCGTAACATGAATCATGTTTTATGTGAGTGAATATTGAATAGACCCTGAAGTAGGAATAAAATGACCCAGGTTCTAGTCATGCCCTTACCACTTTCTAGTTATATCATCTTGAGACAGTCACTTAACTTGTGATCATAAAGTAAAAAATGAGGGAGCCAAAAGGAATGTATGTAAAGTATTTCAAAGCTATTTTTCCAATAATTTAAAGACACGAATATAGTGCCTAGAAGAAGATTTGGCCTTATCAAGTTCATTATAGCTCATTCCCCTATAGAAGCAGGTGTTTTTGGATCAGCAGTGGCACAATGAGCAGTGATCCCAAGTGTCAAACATGACTATTGTAACAGAATAGTTTATTAGGTTTGACATTTCTTTTGAAAACTGATTGTGTCAACATTTCCTCATGGTTTAAAATTAAGTGTGTGAAAGGGTATTCCCAGGGATCCTAAATAGCACAATTTAAACTACATTCCATTTTTTTAACCAACATTGTGGTTTAATTAGAGACTATACATAAGTGTTTACAAAGTCAGCTGTACCTGTGTACAGGTTTTTGTTAGTAGTAGAATTAAGGCATCCAGATATTTAGAAACATTTTACAATTCAAAATAATAAGTCATCTTGTTTTAATTTAATAAAAACAGGCCTCATATAATTGTCAAGAAAGAACATATCCTTCTTTACTCTAGATGATAATTATGGGTGTAGAACAGAATACTGAAATAAGGCTTGTTAGGTATTAAAATCTTAATTTATTAACTAATTTAATGTGGATGTAGTGTGACTTGATTGAGCAGGAATTAAAAATTAAATTGTTTTACAATAAATTTTCACCATGTTCAAGAGTGTGGTGTTGAGAGGGCACCCGTATCTGATAAAGGATACCACTCACAAGATGGTTGAGAGACTTGTTGGACATTTGCTACTTGCCAGGCTAAGTGATTCACAAATACTATTTTAGTATCATTGAATTCTTACAATGGCATTATAAAGACATACTATAATGATTGACACTTTATGAATGAGGACAATGAGACTTAGAGTGTTCAGTACAGTTGGGGTTTTAACCTAGTTGTTTGATTTCAAAGCTATGATGTCTATGTAACACCACTGTGCCATAACCAAATAAAACATAGCTAAGAAGGCAGCATTTGGGCTATACCTCAGGAAGGGACTGAAATGAGCGGTGATATAAGCAAAGCACCAGGATAGTCACAAGATAATGTGACCTGCGTCCTAACGCAGCACTTCTCAAATTTTAATAAGCTGATGGGTCACTTGAGTATATTGTTAATTGCAGAGTATGACCCAGTAGGCTTGGGCTGGAGCCTGAGATCCTGCTATCTAACAACTTCCAGTGATGCCAATGTTTCCCATCCTCAGACCACACTTTGAGTAGCCCAGGCACTCATGCCCGACTGGTTCAGTACCATGGACAGGGGAACAGGTAGTTTACCATTACCATCTTCTCCACGATTTCAGTCAAATTTCTACCATCTTCTGTGGGTAGATTCTTGTGACAAAACACAGTCAGAAACTTTTTTTAAAAAAGTACTTCCTGGATTGCAAGCAGCCATGAAGTGATCCTTTCCCACATTTGACACAAATCTGTCCAAAGGAAAGAATTGGGCCTTTAGAAGAAAGACGTTTTAAACCTGCGTGGCTAGCGTTCCTCAGGTAAAAATATTCTAATCAGGTTTATCATCAAATAAGGGGCTTAATACAGAATTTATAAAATATTTAAGAAATAGTATCAGCTGCAAAGTTATGAAACCTCTATTTGAGAGGAGTTAGCACTCTCACTTGCATGTTTAATGAAATCAACATCTTTCTGCAGCTAAAGATTCTGAACTATTAGTCAATTGCCCATAATGAGAAAGAAAAATAAAAAATGTGCCAAAGTGCTATTCAAAATCATGGTGAAATAAAAATGACCTTAAAAATTTATTTGTAAATATATTTCTGTGCTACCCTTTTCTTTCCCCTGTATTTCTTCTGCCTGATTCCAAATGCTAAAGATATTTGGAATCAGTTAGCTGATTTTCTTTAATCGACTTTGTCCTTTTTTTTACTGCTTACTTTGAAACAGCAACTATGGCTTCCAGCAGAGATACCTTGAGGGCCCTAAGACTATCAATCTATTTCACAGCTGGAGCAAAATAATTCAGATAAGAATCTAGCAAACAATTGCATTTGCTAGAACATTTCCACTGAAGATTAAAAAAATTTTTTTGTTTTGATTGAGGACCTCTTCCCAGGTCTGGAGATGCTATGGGCTACATTTACCGGAAAAGATAATGGGTATAATCACATGAAATTTCTAACACTCCGTCCCTTAGCCTTGTTACGTGATCTACCTAAAATACTTATTCTTCTAATTCCAATGAATAAATATATATATTTTATATATGAATTTACTAAAATATTTTAAAAATGAATTTACTAAAAATTTATTGCCATCCATTGGGCTTACATTTACAGTATACCAGGAGTGAAAATGTAGATCTTCATATTTCAAAAAATTTTTCAAGTTAATTCTTGATTCCAAAAAAAGAGTCTTTTTTACTATTTAGATAACATTAAAACAAGTTTGGGGTGTGGGTGTGTGTGCGCGTGCGCACGCATGTGTGTGTTTTTAAACGTGTATTGAGAATCTATGTCACAGATGAGAAGAGTATTATAGGTGTTGTTTCATTCAATTTGCACAAAAACTTAGTTCCTCCCTAAGGAATGGGAGAAATGAGGCTCAAAGTCCCTCTGTTAGTAGTGTTTATAGGTAGTTGATTTTGAATTACAGAGAGGAGTGCTCTCTTCCCATTGTGCACTCTTATAAGATGGGCTTATTCTAGTGGAAGTTTACAGATCTTATAAGGACAGGGCAAAAATATTATGTGTGAAGTGCAGTGCAGCCTGATGGTGAGGTGTCCCATCCATTACTTCAAAAGCAGATATGGAACTAAATTCAAAATCCATTACCAGCGTGTTATATTCACTAGACTTTTTTTTCCCCCCAGATGGAGAGACACTGGCCATTAGCAAAGATTAAATAATTTACCTGAGCTTGCCCTGAGCACTCAATGCCAGGAAAGAATTTATAACTATTATCTTGGGAGTTGCTTGGTCTACTGAATCGTAGATAACTCTCTATTTATAAAACATCTAATCTCAGTCTTATTTGAGACAAAAAATTATTTTTAAAAGAAATGTAAATAATTCCCCTTTGGTGGTCTCATGTAGTCCGTCTCTGCTTCTTTTTTGGCTGAATCACTGAAATCTAACTTCATAAATGAGGGATCATCAATATCTGTGGCCATAAGAATGAGATTATTTTTTCTTTCAGAGCCTTTACCACTTCCTCTTTGAGGAAGGAAGACATGGGTACTCAATGTGTGAAATGGTCAGACGACCCTTTTAAATGTTTCATGACATACAATGTCATGTTTGATGATCTCTATGGACACTAAGAACCTGCTATGCATTCTCCAGGAAGCTAGTGAACATGACCAAGAGATGTCTACTCTCAGGAGCTTTACAGTGAAAAGTGGTTTTATAAATATATAGAGACAACTAGAAGAAAGTTCCAGTGAAATCACATTCCTTTGGTGGGGTGCCTTGACAAATGTGTGAGAAAACCAAGAGAATTAAGCACGTGGCTGTAGGCTAAAGATTACTAATTGCAGGTGAGGTAAAAAGAAAACTACGGGTGGTTTATTGGTATGACTTATTTCTTCACCTCCCTGCCTACTCCTTCAGTTTTTTTTTTAACATGTTTGTTGTGAAATTTTTACTAAAAGTGCCAAATCTGCCAAAAACTTTAAGGCTGAACCACAAAACTCCCATTTCTTCAGTCTCTCCTCATTGCCATATCTGAATTCCAAAATGTAGAGTTTTTACATAGAATCCCTCCCCCAAAGCCCCCTTTCCCCCTTCTCAAATACACAAATACACTTCACGGGAACTCCATACTAGCTTTCTAGTCCATCCCCTAAAATACATTCAGGATGCACACAGGTGTGCCTCAATCCCAGTGCTGGAGCTGATGTGCTCAGCACATGCCAGTGTCATGGCTGGAATATCTAACAACCCAGAGTTTTACATGAACCTTTATTTACTGAATTGACCTGCATATAATAAAATCACCACTTTGTCTCTGCCAAATTGGAGGTAATTACCATATCGTTCTACTCTATGAATAGGGCAGTCTCCACTCACTGGACGTTTGGGATCAAGGAGGAGTAACCTGTACTCCTCATTGACTTTGATGTTTGGAGTTCAACGTCAGCACCGTTCATAAAAGCTTTCAGTGCTCTGGTTCGCCCTTATGGAGGCCTCCTGCCCATAACCCTCACCCCCTAGCCATCTCTTGGAGCCCTTTCGGAGGCTGACCTGCGACTGACCTGTTAGACACCCTAGGACGGTGTAGACAGAGGGGGCGTTCGCAGTGTCAGTTCGGAGCAGTTCGTCTCCACTCGCGCAGCGCCAGAGCAGCCCGCCAGGGGGACCCCGACCCGCCCAGGCGGCGACTGATAAGAGTCTGAGCTGAGGGGCGTGGGGCCGAGGCGCCTGCTCCAGGAAAACCGGGAACCCGCAGGGGCTCCCTACTGCTCCAGAGGACGCGCGGGGCGCCGACGTCGGCTCTGAGACCTGGGGTACCACCACAGCGAGAGGCGAGCCCCACGGGTGGGTGTGTCCGTTTCCACTCTCTGGCCTTCCAGCCCAGAGAAGAGCTCCTGAAAGCGGGTATTTTGTTCCCACAGATAGGTTTTGTCTGCGGTAACCCCGGCTCCAGAAGTGCAACTTTGCGGCCGGGTCACTCGTTGAGGGACTGGGGACCTGGGAGGGGAAAGAGCGGATCTCGTCTGCATCATCGAGGAGGAGGCGGGCTGCGAACGCCGGGGCAGCAGGGCCGGGGGAGTTCCCACGGGTGGTGCGCGGCGGCGAGATTGGCTCGGACCCGGGTTCGGATCGTGCGCTGACGCTCCTGGAAGCCGTCCCCGCCCACCCGCCCCCCTCCCGCCCTCTGCCCCCAGCCCCCAGCCCGCCTCTTCCGCGCTCAGAGCGTGAGGTTTGGTTGGGATCTTTCTGGAGCCGAGCGGAAAACTTTTCCCCTTCCAGCCTCCGGGTCCCTTTTGTCTTTCTCGGAGGCGGCGACGGCGCCCGAGCTGCGAGTCGCGCGCCGCGCCCGCTGACCTCCGAGGGCTGGAGCGCTCAGGCTCCTGCGCTCGATGGCGGCGGCCGGCGGCCCTGCGACCCGCGGCGGGCACAGGCGGCGGCTCGCCCTCCGCCCCGAGGCCGCCGCCTCCCCCCCGTCTCGGGGGTAGGGGCGCCCCCCACCCTTCTCCGCCCGCCCCCTCGCCTGACTCATCAGCCGGCGGTGGCCGCGCCGCGTCCGCAGCCCGAGCCCCGCCGGGATGGGGAGGGAGCCCGCGGCCGCCCGCGGCTGCGGAGATTCCCGCTGACGCCCCCGAGCCCGCCGCCGCCTGCGCTCGTCTCCAGGGGCGCCCGACGTCCCCGCTGATCCTGCCCGTGCGAGTCCGGAGAGGCGACTGGACCCCAGAGGCCCCGCACTCTGGGCAGGTGAGGGGGAAGGGAAGGGTGCTGCGGGGGGAGGGGGGGAGGGGGGCGGACAGCCACAGCAGCCTCAGCCGGGCGCTTCGTCAACCCCACGCCCCCTGCTTCAGCCACCGGAGTTGGGGTAAACACCGTCTCCCGAAGTTTGGGAAAGGAACCAAGTCCGCCCTCAGTTTCGGACTCCCCAGCGCAGAGGGCGCGAGAGAAGCTTGGCGGGGCAGCAGCCTCCGGTAGCCCAGAGCGGTGGAGCGCCCGCTGGGTTTCTCCGAGCTACACCCTCCTTTGTCTCCGTTCCAGAGAGTCAGCATTCTCTGTAAAGACGTCCACAGCGTCAATTTATAGTAGTCCTTGGCAGGAGCAAAGTGTAGTCAAGGTTTCCTGAGGCAGTATCTGGTAGTATCTACATGGGCGAAATGGAGTGGCGAAGCAATTATTTGCCAAATTCAGTATTACTTTTCTCCCTATATAGTCATTTGGTCTGTCTTCGGGAAAAAGAGCTTAGGGTTTGCAAGATTTGCTTCATTCATCATTCTTTGGCTATAATTAATTGCCCAAGCCAGCCTTTCACATTGTGTAGGTGCAAGCTGTCAGTGTCTAGGTACTGTCCTTAGATTTTGACTGAGAAGTGTATGTGTGTGATATTTGTGATAAAAATGATTCACTATTCAGTAGTACCAGGCACTGGTAATGCCAGAAAGTCACATGCTTCACATATATGTAATTTACTAATTGGGGTCGATCCCAGTACACCTTAGTCTCGTGTATTTCAGAACTAAATGTTGCACTAAAGTGTCTCTTAACCTTGTTCTTTCTTCTGAAGACCTTCGGAAGTACATGAGGACAACTGTATACATAGAACACATTTAAGGAATCGACAACTATTCTCATTTGTCAGTAAGAATATTGAACTCTTCTGGATTTGCAGTGAAACCAAGTTCTGAGATCCACTCTCTGAGAAGCATTATACATAAATGTTACCGGCCCCTGTAAAAGCTATTCACTATGATGGTGTGTCATGACTTGCATTATAGAAATACTTATTATCAAATGACCTTCAGTTTTTTATTTGGCTACTGATGCTTAGACTATATTACCATTTTGTGAAAAGAAGACTCAGTTTTGAAACTTTTTAAGCCTTTGTTTTTCTGCTACTGTTTGTCTGTAGAGAAGCATCTGCTTGCAGTCTCATGCTTTTCAGACTGCTTAAGTGAAGAATAGGAGACTTTCTAAACAAAATAATATTTTCATTAAGTGGAAACTATAGTGACGTGTCTTAGCAATTTTCTTATGAGATTTTTTTTTTTTAACTCTTAAAAATATATACTGAGGTGTTAGGAATGATTTTCTCTACCCAAGTCCTACTAGAGAGCTCATAATTATGGGATGATTTAGCTGTAATTTGTAACCCTGGTTATAATTAGCTTTGTATCCTAGGCTGGGAAAGCCTTCAGTGAAAGAGCGTGTTGTTGCGTGGGAAGTCTCTGTGTGTGATTTCCAGGCAGTTGGCACAGAGAGGCTTTACCTGTTGCTTCTGAATCTGGTCCAGGTAAAGGTATGAGCTATCCCAAAGGAACCCATAATCAGAAGAGATTCTTCAGGAAAGATCATTGTATGGAAGGATGGAAGCACTTGTTATTTTAACTTGGAGGAATTTTTAGTGAAGTTTCTGAAAACTCCAAAGGCTAGATTGGTATAGTCAGATTTGGGTGGGTTCAGCATTCTGACAAGAGCTTATTGGCAGGAGAACTATTGATACATAGGGGAAGTTGAACTGATTGCTTAAATTCATTCATTCCCTTGTAGATTCTCCACATAAAGGGAAAAAAATACACATTTAGCTTAGGAAAATAGATAAGAACAAAGATTAAAGAAGATGTCATCTTTTACATTTCTTAAGCAAAATTATGTAGAAGATTAATTAATGACTCGTTGTAATAGTGCACTTTACTTACTAAACAGAATGTAGAGTCTAAAAGGGAAGACAGTTTT
Organism: Hyaena hyaena; assembly: GCF_003009895.1. NCBI lineage: Eukaryota > Metazoa > Chordata > Mammalia > Carnivora > Hyaenidae > Hyaena > Hyaena hyaena. The sequence goes on along the minus strand of NW_024080807.1, from coordinate 2,057,031 downwards.
AAAATAAATTCCATCGATTGTTACTCTCCCTAAATAGGAGACCACATGGAGAGTCTTCCTCAAGCAAAACACATTTGGAAAATGACTTGTGTAGAGACAAAGAAACAAATCTGCAGCGAGATGGACTCTTCATTTTATTAAGGAATCTACGATTTGCAGTTTTGTCTGTACTTAAGTAAGACAGGTTTCATCCACTAAGGTCTGTTATGTGCGCAGACACTCAGAGAACATGAATGGACAGCTGTTGTGCCCTGTTAGTTGATGGACTCCTCTGGGAGCCAAAGACGGGTGAGGAGAGGGCTAGAGAGTGTGCCACAGACCACTGAGCACATGGGATGGTCCTTGAGCATCAGGGGTCTGGTGTACACCGGTGGGTTGCAAAGGACCCTGGACGGGGAGTTGGGAAACCCAAGTTGTTGTCCTGGCCGAGCTGCTGATATGTTCTGGCCGTGAATTTGTCCTTTGGCCTTTCTGGGCTTCTGTGTGTGTCCTCATCCCCTCATCCCCTCATTGGCAGATCGAGGGCTTTGGACCGTGATCTTCTGTCCTCTTTTTAAAATGCTATGTGATGAGTTCCAGTGGAATTGAGAGGGGGAAATCAGAATGTAATGTGTGAAGAATTCAGAATGTAATGCAGTTAGTAGAGAAAGAAATCAGAATGTAATGCAGTTAGTAGAGTTTGGGTCTGGAGAAGACAGGGTGGAGACCATGCCGGACTCAAGGAAAGGGTAATAATGACGCTAATACGAGATAAGGGTGCATCTAGCATCTGGCACATCATTGATTATATGAGCTTGTAGTATGTAATAAAATAATAAATGCCAACTTTTGCTTAGTACTGGATGGCTTTTTATGAGTTGTCACAAATAATGGCAATTGATTTTTCACAACATCCCCAAGAGATAATTAGAACGGAAAGGTACCGAGACCAGGACTAATACTGCAAAGCATGTTTGCACCAGTGCACCTCGTTGCCTTTCTGCAGAATTGTAGAGATGGGAGAAGCTAGAAAGGGCTTTGGAAACCCTGTGTTAATGGGCCAGAGTGCTAAGGTTGGTGTCAGATTGTGGTGAAGGTTCAAACTTCTGAGTAAAAAGTTAGGTTACATCCTGAAAGATAAATGTGCAATTACGAGATCGAGACCTCCTGAAAAGTCTTGAATCTTACTGTTGATGTTTAGTCTGATTATTTGTGTGCCTCCTCCCCACCTCACCTTCCCCAGCAGGAATTCTGAGGATTTGACTATTACAGAGTCACTGATAAAACTCTTCCAAGAGCTTTGGGTGCAGGTGGGAAAAGGAAATTCTTATATAAAGATGGGGATTTGGGGAGCATCCAAATGTGTGAAGAGGGGCATCTATACATTCCCTCCTAATGCACCCTCATCTCTCCCCTAAGCATCATATGTACCACCAAGGATGAGAAAGATTTCCCCTATCCCTGTCCCATCCTGTGTTCCTGGTGAAAGGAGTTGGTCAGGAGTGACCTGTTTTTAACTAGGTTAAGCAAAAAAGGATTTATTGGCTCATGTGACTGGAAAGTCCAACGATGGACCTTGCTTCAGTCATGGTGAGAACTCAAAGCCTTACACAGCTTTGTTGGGGTCCTTTCTCTCCCCGTTTCTCAGCTCAGCTTGTCTCTGGGTCAGCTTCATTTGGAGGCCCCTTTCTATGTACTAGAAGGTTGACTGCGGGTAGTTCCCAGCCTGCATTCTTGGGCTTTTGAGACTTAGAAAAGAGAGGTCTTATCTCTTTGAGGTCCCATTCATAGAAATTTCCTGGAAGAGCTCTGATTGGTCCTGCTTTGGTGGTCACTGAGTCAGTCCACACCCATCAGAGAGTGTAGTATGTTAGTCTTGAACTAAATCATGTGCCCCATGCTGTGTACGTGGTGCCAGAGGTGGGGTGGGGAGGTAGAGGCTGGTAAAGGCACCACGATGGACAGTTCCACCAAGATCACATAGAGGCACGGCTCTCTGAAGCTGATGGTGCTGCTAATCAAAAACAACATGTCTATTATTGAGGGGAATTGCCCTCTCCTTTTTTGGCACAGACTCCCTAAACAACGATGTGGAGTTCACACATGGAGGCAACTCAGGTGCCCAAGACCATGCAAATTCCAGAAGTGGGACCCTCCTCCCAGCCAAGGCAAAGCCCAGTGACGAAGTAATGCTATCCATGTCTAGACTTTGATGAAAGGAGTGTGGTTGCCAGTTGAGGAACCCACCATTTATCCATTTCCATATACTTTTAGTAAATATCCCTGTGCTTTATTTCCAGCCTGGTGATTTCATTATTAGAAGCCCTAGTCATCTAGAGATCATGGGATTGGAGCTCCCCTACTTTGGCCACTATAGATCTAGAGAAAGGGTGAACAGGAAGATGAAGTGATGAACACAGAACTATTGTTCATGGAAATTCACTGAGTTTGTGGGGGACGAGCCAAGGAGAGGCAGCAGGCAAAGATTGGAGTTATCGCTTAGAAGATATAAGATTATATGTATTGAATTAGAATATTGGCATGTTATTAGTGGCCTTATGAGAGTCTGGTAAGGGTGTATATCAGGATAAAGGAGCATCTGTGTGGACAGAGCATCTGTGGGATGAAACAGATCTGGAGGGACCAGACCAGGAAGACCAGCTGGGCCAGCAGGTGAAAAGGCTTGTGTTGTGGGTAGGTTCATGGCAACTGGACTGTGTAGAAAAGAGGTCAGTGGTCATTCCGATGGGCAAAGCCTTTATATGTGTAGCACTGACATTTATTGAGGACCTACCTATATGCTAGGTCCTTTGTTAATATATGTTTTAAAATCATTATATGATTTCAATCTCATAAAAGTCCTTCAAGGTACAAAAACTGAAAGTTAGGGACATAATGACTTACTCAAGATTATGTGGTCATTACGTGGTAGCACTGGGGATTCAAACCCTGGCAGGCCACAGCAAATACCCATGCTTTAGTAATCTGTGTGATACTACCTCTCAAGCCCATGGACGGCATCCTGTAGAAGAGGTTAAATTGAAGGTCGAGCCTTCTAACAGGCAACCAAAGTGACAGAACCCCCAGAGGGGATGGAGTAGAGGTTATGCAGGCTAAGGTAGCAGATAATCTTAGCAGCAAAAGGGACAGGAATCCCAAAGCAAGACTAGGACACACATAGGTGTTTGGTTTGGGGGTTGGGGTACAGCGGGGGACGTGGATGGAAGCGGTATCAGGAAGTTGAGCAGGTGGGCAAATCAACACAACACCTGGGGCTTGATTGTTGATCTGAGAACAGGAACTCTGTCATCTGTTCTGCTTTAAATACCCTTCCTGCTGTAAGGCAGTAAGAACATATAGCGGGTAGCTCCTCAGAGGGAAGCAGGATTCTATTAGTTGTCAGGCACCATTAGGAAAGAAAAGAGCTAACATTTATAGAGTATTTGACATGTCTCTTAGATACATAATCTCACCAAATCTTCATTATAGTCCTGGGAGGGTAAATATTATGGCTTTTTTTTTTTTCTTTTGAACCGGGAGCTCGAGGCTTAGAAAGGTTAAATGATCTGCCGGAGCTCCTGGAGTCAGACTGGAGATGAAGTTGCTGTCATGGAAACCCAGTTCTGTCTGAATCTAGACCTGATTCCGGATCTTCAGGGAGTCATCCCAGCCCCGGCAGGCAAGGTCAGTGTCAAGTCTGGGCGATAGAAAGGGGGAAGTCAGCAGGGCATGTGGTTGCGAAGGGAGATCAGGAGTGAACTTTGAGTCATCAGATTGTGAGAGGGGCGCAGGTCATCTGAAGGGAGTTCTTCAGCAGGGTCATACCCGGCTTTGGCAGAGAACTTAATAACCCAGTAGGTTTTTTCCCCTCGGTGCAGGATCTCTATCATTATGCAGGACAGATACGTCAGCAAGTCAGATGTTTGGGAGGCTTAATTTTAGTCACCGATATCTGTTGAAGGGAAGGGACCTTTGCCAGCTGCCATGGCCTGAATTTACCTTTATATGTACAGGTACTTTGCCCTGAAATATGATAAACACACACACACACACACACACACACACACACACACAGAAAGAGAGAGGCAGGGAGGGAGAGCACTAGTACATACTGAATATAGGAAGTATGTAGAACACACACCAACTATAAAGGTCTCTACTTGAAGATACTCTAAATGAAACTGCTTACTAATAGCTTATGAGTGACATCATGATATTCCCCAACAAATCCAAGATCAAACTTATATCTGCTTAGACACGTGACTCTAGATCCTGTTAAGCACAGTGGACTGTGTGTGTGTGTGTGTGTGTATCTATACGATAACTGAAAAAGGAATGTGAAGGTATATAAAAATATATGTTTTAGGCACATTTGTGAGAACTCAGAGCCTATCGGGAGAGGTAAAACAACTATGCATAAAACTTTTAAAGCAACACAATAGAATAATATGATTTTAGAATGAGAAGGATTTTTCAGAGAGCAATCAAGACCACAGTGTTAGCTAGTATTTTGAAATACAAACTTAATAGTAGCTGTGAAATATATATGTTATGGAGACTAAAAGGAATGGAACCTTCAAAAACCTAGAAGGCCAATCTAGGGAGGTTTCCAGGAGGAAGTGAGTTCTGATGACTCTGATGAGAGTAGAGTATCGCAGGTAGGATTAAGAATTTATCAGTGCCCTCCAGCCAGAGACCACCAGCAATTACCTGTGGTTGAACAGGTTGGATTTGCAACTTGTTTCAGCAAGGGAGCAGGTATACCATAGGGAGATATGAGGCGACTCAGTAGGAGGGTGTTAGAAATTAGTTATTATAAGATTTTAAGATTTGAACTTGTGTTATATGATTTGGGAGAACGTTTAAATGAGGCTTTGCTCTGGGTTGAAGCAGGGATAATCCTATGATTTTGTATCTTAATAGATTTTATCTAGAAGGAGACAAGACTAGAGAGGCTAACACTATTATTGGGAAGGAAGCAGCAGTTCCTCATTAGCCAGATTAGAGGGATATTGGTCATTTTGGACAATATCCATGTTTTTGTTTGTGTTCAGATTACTGAATTACTGAGTGATCTTGTTATGGTCCTGCACTGTCATGGTCACAGATTGGCCTGTCTGGTGTTGATGTTCTGTGAATTGTTTCCGTCCAACTGGAGAACATCAGAGCCTGGTTGTGAGCACAGGCCAGCTCCTGGATGTCAAGAGTGGCTCCGCCCTTTCATAAACTGGAAGATTTAATTTCATAAATTTATCCCAATGTGTTTCTGATTCCATACACCAACCCAGATTTCCAGTACAAGAGGGTCCTGGTAGGAAATGTTTCTCTTGGGGGTTATTGAGTTGATTTCCTTCCTATATTGTAATGGTTTCTTTAACAACAATGATTAGATGCCACTGTTTGCCAGGTACTCAGCTAGATTCTGTGGATGTCAGGATGACAAGGATCTCAAGACTTTCATAATCTAATGGGGGAGCTGGATGTAAACCTGTGATTATAGTACATTGAAATAAAGCTGGCAGGGATATTAGAATAGATAGAGGCTCCTGCGATGAAGGAAGGGAATGCTGAGAAGCAGACTGTTTTGCAAGTAGTAAGCTAATTACAGAGGTGCCGATAGTTGGCGGCTGATAAGGAATATTTTCCTTTTTGAGAATCAGCATCTTTGGGCTGAAGTGCAAGGTGAACCTGGGGAATCTCAGTGTTCTCTCTCTGCTGACTTAGGCATAAAAGGACCACAAATTTGGCCTCACTTGGCAATCCACCTATCAGATCAGCTGTGTGAACACCCTGTGCCACTGCTTATAATATGGTAGAGTTACTTAGCATTTCTTAAGAGATGTTATTACTTCTTTTTTTCTTAATTACAAATTAAAAAAATTTTTTTAACGTTTATTTATTTTTGAGAGACAGAGAGAGACAGAGCATGAGTGGGGGAGGGGCAGAGAAAGAGGGAGACACAGAATCTGAAGCAGGCTCCAGGCTCTGAGCTGTCAGCACATATCCTGATGCGGGGCTCAAATTCACGGACCACGAGATCATGACACAACCGACTGAGCCACCTGGGTGTCCCCAAAAAATGTTTTTTTAACATTTAGTCGTTTTTAGAGACAGAGAGAGACACAGTGTGAGTGGGGGAGGGGCAGAGAGAAGGAGGCACAGAATCCAAAGCAGGCTCCAGGCTCTGAGCTGTCAGCACAGAGCCTGAGCCACTCAGGCACCCCGAGATGTTATTACTATTAATCATAAAAGTAATGAATGCTCCCAACAAAAACTTTGGAAAATACATTAAGTATAAAAATATCAGAGAGAAAATTTGCTTATAATCCCACGACCCCCAAAGCACCCATCATATTTTGGCATTTTCGTCCTCGTTTTTAATGAATTGTTTCCATAGTTAATATCATGTTACAACCTGCTTTGTTTGCTTAACCTTATGTCCTAGATATTTTCTGACTTCTAGGCAAGCTTTATTAATGTCTGTATAGTATTTGATTGTGTGGATACACCACAATTTATTAACTGCTCTTAAAATTGGACCTTTAGGTGATTTCCAAGTATCTGGCATTATAAGTGGCATTTGGATGAAATCTATGTTCAAATTTCAGATGACTTCTTTAAGCGAGATTCGTGGAAAAGACTAATTCCTGGGTCAAAAGGTACGAATGTCTTAAGACTCCTGATACTAAATGCAAAACTGATTTTCGGAATAGGTGAACTTAGGATGGACAGTGGAGACATACCACCTCGTCATGCCTGTACTAGGGGTCTATTTATTTATTTTTAGAGAAGAAAAGCTACCCGTTTCGAAATGAATAACTTTTTTTTTTTAATGAATAACTTTTTTTTTTAACTGCAGACATTGTTTCTTTGTTGTCCAAAACGCTCTTGGATAATGTAAACTGTCAAACTATTACGATTAACCATTCAAGTTTTAAAAATTTATTTACACGTGTTCCTGAGTATGCAGCTTAAGGCACATGACAGAGGAGATTAGCTGGTGAATAATTTTTTTTAATCATTAATATGCACATCCTGTGAGGGTGCTCTTCAGACCACACTCTTGAGAACCTGAAGTGTTAGAGCCCCATGTTGCAGAGAGTGAGCTCAGTTGTCCTCTGCCTTTGTAGCTCAGTGGCTGGGACCTCCTAGTAGCGGGGTGTGGTAACAGTTATGTTCACTGTCCCTACACTGTTCAGAAGGACTGTAAGCCAATCGAGGGCAAGCTTGTGCCTATTTTATTTATGGCTGTGTTCCCAGAAGGTGACACTGGACCTGGCTGAGCCAGTACACGGTATGTGAAGTCCCAGCTAGAATATGAAAACGCTCGAGATGTCTCCCCGGGAGAACATCTGCTCTGTTAAACATGGATTTCTCTCAAATAAGCCAAAGATCCTAAATTCAGAATCTTCTGATTTGTTCCCTTTTCCAAAAACAAACAAACAACCCGTCCCCCAAACAAAACAAAACAAAACAAAACAAAACTCCAGCCCCATCATCATATGTAGTTTTTATAGTCATGAACATTGACTCATTCCATAAGAAGGAGGAACTTGCATCTTCCTTAGACCTCGGTAGTCTTTTTTATTCAAAAACATTACCTGGGACTTCAAGGGAACTGTCGAGCTTACTGGAGTAATCAGTTTGAGGTGGGTTTTGAGTACCATTTTCAGCCTTTCCACAACTGCTACTTTTCTATGAAAATAATACACAACTAAAATAAAAACAATTTTGGTTTTCTTCTAAAAGTTGAAGAAGAACATCACAGTATTAAAACTCCATTTTCTCTCCTGGATCTCAGTCAGTAATTTTGAACATAATTATTTTCATTCATTTATGCACCAAATCATGATCTAATGAACTTCATTCAGGAGTTGCTGCTAAGTTATACTTACGACCCATTTTGTCAAACGTGAGGCACACCATCTACAGTGATAATGTAAAAAACCACATGGGGGAATCATGACCCGTACTTTTATTGTTTGCTTCCTGATAAGACATGGATAGGGGAGTCAACTCAAGCTCCATAATAATTAATTAATAATTTATAATTAATTGCATAAATATGTGCTGGCAGTTGGGAATAGGGTAGGGATCAAAACCAAGGTTGTGGTGAGGGTACATTCTAGATGGGGGAGACAAACAAAGCAGGTTCAGATGTGGAAAGTAAAGGAGTCTGACGTAACAGAGCACCTGGGTTTTGTAAATCAGATGATCAGGGAAGGCACCTCTGTGTTTGAGGCTTTTGGGCTGACCCCTGCAAGATAATAAGAGCCAGCCTTGCATTTTGGGGGGAGGGAAGGCTTTATTCTCAGTGTACGTGGACGCTATTAGAAGGTTTTTCCTTTGGAGCATGATCTTTAGGGTCATTTATTAAAAGTAAAGGGTTGGGAGCAAAGGCAACATTCATATTAGGAACTCAAGATGGACCATACATCATTGCATGGCTGAAGACATTCTGTATATACTGTATCCCCCTTCAAAGAGTGTTTAATATAAATAAAATATTAAATAGTAATACAAATATAGCTCTCTCAGTAGAATATAAACAACTTAGTCCACTGCACATTTTTTTAATGTGAAGCTTGTATTTTTTAACTGTGCGTGGCATAGTGACATATATGTTGTACGCATTCAAGTAATGTTTGCCAAATTAATTATATTTGCTCTTCTGTGATGTCAGGGAAAAAAAATCACTTTGAGATGTAAAATCACATTTAAGACCCAGACCTTTTTGGAAAAGACTAAATCATTCCTTTGGAAATATTTAAAGTGCGTGGGGCGCCTGGGTGGCTCCGTCAGTTATGCGTTCGAAGGAAGCTGCTTGGGATCCTCTGTCTCCTCTCTCTGTTTCTCCCCTCTGCTCACGCTCTCTCTCTCAAAATAAATAAATAAACTTAAAAAAAAAAGAAAATATTTAAAGTGTTAATTTTTATTCTGAGTATTGATAGTATTTAAAAATTATATTCAAACTGTTAAAAATGAAATATTGAAAATAAAAATGTAATACACAGGTACAATTATCTTCTTTACATACTCCCCCCTCCCCCCGTGCCTGTGCTGTATAGGTGGAAATTTCTGGAAAGTCCACATGGTGGTCTTATCACACCTTCCTTGACATATGTGGAAACTCCATATTTATTTTGTGAGTCTCCCAATTCTCGAACTAATCTCTATCCAGAACTAACTCTGTCCAATGCCTGCATAGTTGAAAAGAAGACAATAATAGTATGTAATTAGTGATGCTTGTTAGCGAGTGTTTAGTTCAGTGTCTTTGGGGAGACCTAATTCAAAATACACTTGTGGAGTCATCTGACGTTTTGGAGAGCATGCTAAGTGCCCGCCGCGTGGAGTTCGTGGGATTCTCGGGAGGGGCTCACAGTCTAGAGGGCGCCAGTAAGACCAAGTATGAGAGCCAGCGTAACAGCTTTGAAAGATAATACACGGGTCTCCCTGAGTCCAGGCTCGGGAGGAAGGGGGTGATAGGGAGGGAGGCTGTGCACTACTTCACAGATGCCTTAAATTCAGAATTTGGTTAAGTGATTTTAAAAAGACAAATTACAAAAAGATGACAAAGATGAGGAAGATTGCACATGGCATCCATCTCCAGGTAACAAGGCCACCTGCATGCTGGTTCTCATTTCTGCTGGTACTGCCCTGGGGAGGGTCTGTTCTCCCGCCCCAGCTGTCAGAAGTTCATTGCCCATTTGGCAGGAGACTGGGACAGCCTCACCTGGCACCCTATGAACAGAGCCCTTTCTTCTTCATTTGGGGGGGGTGTGGATGGATGGGTGACAATTTGGGGAGAGGTGCCTCTTGGCTGTCCTGCCTTGGGGTCCAGCATCCTAAGCTCTTCCTCACCCTCTCTGCCCTTCATAGACTCCTGTAGCTGTAGATGGGTGCTGCTGTCCTTTTGATGTCTCGTTAAGCACCGCTTATTCATTCCTTTATTCATTCATTCAGTACCTATTTTCTGAGTGCCTACAATGTACTGTTTTAGGCCTTGGATATCTAACAGGAAACAAAGCTCCTCTCCTTAGGACTCCTAACGTTCCAGTTGGAGGAAACAGACATAACCTATAATTTATTGTGACAGATAAGAAATATAAAGCAGGGCCCACAGACAGAGAGCAGTTGGGATGGGGACCCCTGTAACATCGCACGGAGAAGTCCTCTGACATCTGAAGCAGACACCTGAATGAAGGGAGGGAGGTAATCATTTGAGTGTCTGGGGGAGGAGAGCGCCGGCAGGGGAGCAGGAAGCACAAGGCGAGGCAGAGACAGCCTCCCAAGTGGGAGGTGGCTCGGAGGGTTTGAACAGCAAGGAGGCCAGCATGGGGAGAACAAAGCAGGGGCTCCCCGAGGGCTGGGGGACCACGAAGGAACTTGGGATTTTCATCTGAGTCACTTGCGAAGCATCTGCCAGTCCTCACCTGCAGTGGGGGCTCTGCTGGACCCAGCCCTCACCATCATTACTAGCCCCAGAAGGAAATATGCAGTGAGTGAAGGCCTAGGCATCTGCATTCACCATCTACAGGCCCTGCCTGATGGGTCTGAACTGTAATTCAAGGTTCTCAGAAATCATGGGATCAAAAGAATATAACGTTGATAAAGACCTTGAAGCAAGAATGACCAGAGGATTCTAAAGCCCATAGGACAGGTTTTATTTCGGGTGTGTGCAACATTTTATTGTGGCTTGAAAACACTGTGTATTCACAGATGGAGAGTATGAGAGCTGTGAGGAGTCTTTTTCATACAAGAGTAAGAAATCTGAGGTCCGAAAAGCAGTTCATTTTTTAAGGAAGTCTGCCTACTAAGTATAGGTACAGAGAGAAGATTAAAATCCAGGTCTTTCTCCTAATCTTGACCCCTGGGTAGGACACACATGTTAAGGAACAGAAAATCTGTGAAATTTGGACCGAAATTAGCCACCCAAATATTTACTGGGGCTGTCAGGGTCAGAGACTTGGGGCATACCCAGAAAACCTTAAATATCAGCATTATTTGGTCAACAGATACTCGTGGAGCACCTGCTATGTTCTAGGCACTGACTATGTGTCGTGCTGGAGAAAATCTGGGAAAGGGGTGGGCAAGGAGCTTATCATCATCTGGTAGTGGGGCACAAAAAATTACATCATAAATAATGATGTGGTGACATGTGTGATTGGTGCCATGAAAACAGGTTGCTAGGAGGAGAGGGTCATGAGTCTTTGGGTTAGTGAATGTTCCAGAAAATGTCTTCTAAGATGGGACTAGAGACAAGAGGAACTTGTCTGGAGAAGCTATGCCAGAGAGAAAACCCATGCACCAAGGCTGAGGAAAGAAAGAGTGTGGTGTTTTGGAAGAACAGAAAGAAAGCCCTGTTACTGGACCACAGCAGGGGGAGGGAAGGTGGAAAGAAGGGTTATAGCTGGGCAAAGGCCATAATGAAGTGCTGTGTGGAAAATGATAAGGGCTGGGTACTTGGCTTCCAAAGGGCAGGCTTTGAAAGAAAGAGAAAATGCATGAACTGCTTTACCTTTAGATACCACTTGGGCAGTTTTGTGGTGAAGGTGTTGGAGGCAGCACGAATGCATGGAGGAAGAGACTATAGAGCCTTAGACCAGGTGACAGAAGTGATGTTGGAGATTTGTGGAAAGAGGAGGACAGGTTTTGAAGGCAGCATCAGCCAACAATGGTAACTGATAGCACGTGGGAAACTGTGGTCCAGGATATGCCAAGATTTTAGCATGACCGAGTAGATGGATGGTGGTATCATTTGCATAGATGGGGAAGACTTTTCCTAAGGTCAGTTCATGAGTTCAGTTTTGGACTCATTACAGTTGAGACACCCCTGAGAAAGAGCAGGTGGACATGTAGACTGATGGGTCTGGAGCTCAGATGTGAAATTTAGAATGGAAACAATAAATTTGAGAGTTATGAGCATGTCAGTGGTAATAAGTTGTGGAGTGAATAGAGTCTGAGCAAAGAAGGTGACTTAGGACCATGCTTTGGGGATTTCCACGTTTAGGGGAGGTTAGAGAACATAACAGGAAGTAGAGGCCCTGGAGGTAGATGTAGAGCCAGGGGTGTGATATCAGTGATGAAAAGTACATGATATTAGCAGTAAAGCTTTGTTTGCAAATGTCCCTTACTGAACACTTTCTGAAGATCTGGGTTCAGTTTCTTTCTCTAGTTTACTCTCTCAGATATAGCATAACCTTCAGACTTTTGGATGAAATGGGATAAAAAATGACTGAGAATCTTCCTTTTGAATTTCATGTCATAGTTGTTGGTCTTGAATTAGAACAGAATAGATGCACGGCTATTTCCTCACAATATAATAAGGATAGAGTAGAGCTTCTGAAGGTCAGTTTCATTATCATGCTGATTACCAATCTATTCTCTTATCAACTCCACTGCTGCCTTCTATTTGAGTAGGTCTTTATTCTTTTTAAAGCATTTGAATATACTTCTAATTCAAAAGTATATATTTTAAAGCATGTCATATATTAATTTTGTGATAGATGTTTTTTAAACCACAAATAGAAGCTTAGGCTGTTCCATGTTCCAGGACACTATTAAAAAAAAGTATATAATTTAAGAGAAATGCTTGAACATCCAGCTGAAGACTCAGAGGATTATGCTGGCTCTTATTACTAATGCATTTTTTAGCTCATTAAAATAGAAGAGAAAAGACACCTGTTGTTAGAGGTTTCTTTTAGCCTCTCCATTTGGGAACTTAGTTTAGCCCATTCAGTATGTGATGGTGGACCCTGAGGGAACATCACATCTTCGTTCTTATTTTCCTAAAGGGAAAACCAGTGGAGAGTCACCAGCAGTACCTGACACTAATGTGCAAAAATCGACAATCACCTTTGTCAAATTAGAGGTGATTAACTACTTGTACTTTACTTTTTCTCAAGTCTTCTAATGCAGTCTTTTCATTTTTTAAGCATTTTTTGTTATATTAAAATATTTAAGATTCAGGAACAGCCTTATGTACAAGATGAAGTTATCAGAGCACTTACTAATGCTTCGCATGCCTATAGTACTTTCTTAAGTTATGATTGAAAAGTATGAAACGAAAACCGTCTGGACTTTGAGTCCTTTGGAAGTTAGCACCCTGCTGCTCAGCATCTCTGGTGACAGCGAGAGCCTTTAGTAGCTCCTTTGGTAACTTTCTCTTCTTATTTGAATGCTTAGAAGGGCAACTTTGGCACTGGTTTTATCCATTCTGGCCTATGTGTCCCTCAGTTATATAAAACCTTTATCAGTGGTGCAGTGCCCGATACCCTTAGCTGTATTTGATGATCCCTTCATTTTCTTTCTTACCCCTGACCAATCAAAAAAAAAAAAAAAAAGGAAAAAAATCTGCCTTTTAGTGAACCATCTCAGGACTCAGTAGCTAACCCTTGAGGAGAGGAGCTGAGCTGTCTTCCATTTTCAGGGAGGACTTTTTTAAGTATTGGTGGACATGGACCTGCCCTTGGATCGGTTATGGCTGGTTACTGAGGTTGCGTGAAGAATAGCTCTCTGCGCTGGGTTACTGTGCTGGCGACTCCATTAATTGTTATCCACGTGCAGTGCTCTCAGGATGTCAGCCGTCTTCCTGTGGCCACTGCTGCCCATTGAGTGGCAGTCACAAAGCTCCAAGACAAACATCATCGCACGATATTGTCCCTAGATAAAGGGAGGTAGCTTTTTCTTTCTGCCGAGGTGCGTTTTTGGCACGTGAAAAGCAGCTTGTGGAAAGAGTCAGAGTGTCGCTTTGAAATTTAAGTGTAGGGGCCAGGAAGGTTTATTTGGTTTTTATTCTTTGGGTTTTCTATGGTTTATCTAATAGGATTTGGGGAATTGCTAACTAAAGGTTATTGTTTGAAAGGCTGGCTAACTGACCTGCCTGGAGCTTCTCTGAGTGGGATTCCATCTCTGATCTGTGCTCTCTCTTAACATTCTTTTTGGAAACCACTCCCGTCTGGCTCCCTGACCGAAGTGGCTCTCCTTCAGAGATATTTTTAAAATATATAGCCACCTTTTGATTATCTGAGCTATTTATGATTTAAGTGAGATTTTGAGGGGGAAAGAGAATCCCATTGCCAGGGATAACTTGAAAATCACTGGAGAATTTCAGCTCTACTGCCTAAAAGCTCTGTGATCTTGGTCAAACTGTTTAACCTTGCCGAGTCCCAGGTTGCTTATCTGTAGCATGAGACCAATCTCCTTAGAAGGGTTATTCGGGTTGTAAAAGGTCAGGTAAGTAAAAGGTCCGGCAGAGTGTGTGACTCTAAGTGGACACTGCCCAGTGCGGTCTTTTCTCTCTTTGACTCCCACCAGGATGACCTTGCTTGGACACCTGCTCTGTGTGAAGCAGCTGTTAGCTCCTCCTGCGTGTGGTGTCCTTGCAGGGGCTGGGGGAGCCAGGAGGGAAGCACTCTTCATTCTTCTAATCCACCTCGAATGCACCTCTTCTGTAGACTCTTCTTGTGCGTCTCTCGGGAGAGTTGGATGTATCTTCCAGAACTTTCAGGGTGCCTTGCACATGCCAGCGGCTCAGGCCAATGCCCTGAGAATGGCTTGTCCCCCTTCTGTCTCTCCCAAATGCAGGGGCATAAGTAGTAAAAAATGGACCTAATGCCTCTTTCCGAACAGTAGAAAGACTCAAAGGGAGAAGGGAAATTTTTTTTTCTGTTAGTGGTGTTACCAAAAAACAAAGCCCACTTCAGTTCTATTGTTGGAAAGTTGTGCACTTGCCTTTGGGAGACCAGGGGATTGAAGAAAGGCTGCAGCCCCCTGAGAAGTTCCCCTGTCCCTGTGCCCAGACAATGTCCCCCTCCACGTGCTTGGAGCAGGGGCAAAGAGGATGATGCACCAAGCAGGAACATTTCTGCTGGTCCGTCTGCTGAGTTTGGGCTGTTGTATTTCTACTATTAAGTTCTTTATCTGTGCCCAGGCTCCTGAAGGCCCCTGACATCAGGCAGGAAGAAAACCCTGTCACCTGATGAATTGTGTGAGTCCCGTAAGGCCAGGTGTGATGTCCTTATTGTGTTTGTGACTCCTCTCAGAAGGTTGTCCAATGGTCAAATTAAGTTGAATTAGGACAGAAGTTGCGGCGTGGGTAGGACGGGTCATGAGGTGTCTGTAGTGTAGTTGCGCTTTGATTGGAGGGTCTTATCAAGCGGGAGGTATTAACTAATTCAGAGGAAGAGCCGCTGTATACTTGGACATTTTCTTCCCCATGATTGCTTCGAAGTCAGCAATGCCATCCTGAAGAGAGCGAGACCCTGAGGCAGCGAGTCTGGGCATGCTGGCATTCTAAACACAGCCAGATGGGAGTATTGCATGACAATAGATAATCCAGTCTTTTCTTGGCCTTATTCATTTTGATATTTTGAAACATCCATGAAGCCATCTTAATAAAATTGAAAGCTGAACACTTGAACGCCTGGCAGTGGCTAATAATCTGGTCCCTGTAGCCATCAGATCTTATCAGAACTCATCAGAACTAGACAGTGCTTTCTGGGTCTCTGAGGATACTGATCAATACATTCTGAGCTGTCTTGCTCGAAACCCACTAAGTGTCCTCAGTTTTAATTTTTAGTGTTTTAGTAAATTACATTTGGGTGGGATAGAGATAAAAATGAATATCAAAAAATGCTGAATAATGTCTTTGTTATGAGTACAAATGAATCTTTTTTTCCGTTTCTAAATTTTTCTGAATGGTTCTGGTAAATAGTAAAACTTTGCAAGAGCCAGTGCACCCAAAGTAGTTTATAGGAGTAACTTATTCAGATAATCCAAACAAAGAAGAAATCACTTCTTACGTATTTTCTGAACATTAGTTGCTTTTATGAGGGTTTTATATAAAATAACTTTACGCTTTATGAATGTATTTCTTTCCATTTATTAACAATGTTACTAAAGATTTTAACATACTTTTCAAAAAGCTGCATGATCCTGTTACCTATATTTTTAATTAATAGTTTTTAATTAATAAAAAAGGAAATATTAATTTTTGTGACATTTAGAGTTTCCCTTTACAATTTCCTTGATTTAGGAAAGAAAAGCATGCTTCTCAGATGTCACATTGAGCACTTTGGCATTTCCTATCAAGCTTAACACTTGAAGTGATGATCAAATCACACTGAAGTGAACTTGCCAGGGTGGGGGTGGGGGCAGATAACCTTACCCTGAAGTTTTCTGAAGGAATCTTTTTCTTTTCCTCTTGTTAGAAGCTTTAGTGTATCAGACAGTTCAGGATTATTTTTGCCTTTTCTCACATATCACAAATGTTTTATATTTGGAGTACATTTACTTATTGTCTTTTTGCAAACGGATTTCTCTCTATCACAGCATCTCAGCCACTGATAGAAACACGAGAAAACCAGTATGTCATTTTTAATACAGTCTTTTGAATGTAAATATAGAAGAAAGCAGTCAGGAAAAAAAAGCAATCTTTTTTTAATGAGTTTTAAAATTTTATTTATTTATTTTTGACAAAGGTATAGCACAAGCAGGAGAGAGAGAGGGAGACCCAGAATCAGAAGCAGGCTTCAGGCTCTGGGCTGTCAGCGCAGAGCCGGCCTTAGGCCTCGAACCCACAAGTTGTGAGAGCCAAAGTCAGCCGCATAACTGATTGAACCCCCCAGGTGCCCCCTAAAAAGCAATCTGTATCTAGAAAGGGATTTGTATTGTTAACATGGTGCTCCATGCATGTCCTTTGAGGGCATTGTAAGTTTAATAAGACTTTAATTTCTTGGCTCATGGAGCCGCCCCCAGGACAGAATAGGGCCAGGGCTCCCTGCTGGGGCGCTTTGTCCTGGAGGTGAGTAGAGAGGTACCCCCAGGACCCTGGGAAGGCCCAGCAGCTTTTTATGGCCATTTTTATAATCTGTTTATTCTTCCAGTAATCTAACAGGGTTTGTTTATATTCTAAACAGAGTTTATTGTTGGCGATTTGGCAGACCATTTCTTCTGTTAACCTTATTACGTGAAACAGTTGTGTTACTTTGTCACATCAAAGCTCCTCCAATAAATAATTTTAATGTAAAATAAAGATAGGTCGCTACCCTGTTAAACACTCACCATAAAAATACGTTTATAGACCATTTTGTAGAGGAGGCTGTTTAATAGGATTGCTTCCGATTCTTCCAGTTCTTTCAGCTCCACCAAAATCTTCCAAAGAAAATGCCCTTAATTAGAAGCTCATTGCCTAAAAAAAAAAAAAAGTTAATTTCTTTGCACTTCTTTAATTTTAAATTTCTATTATGTTCCACTTGGAGTAAAAGAAGGCTTATAACCTTGCAACCAGTGACCTTGCGTGACATTTTCCTTTTTGAAAGCCTTTTCTAGGAGTCTGAGCATCAACAACTCATGGCTCTGTAACCTTCCATTATTATAAATAACCTGCAAGAAGGATTTTCAGGCATATTTTTAGGGGCTACTTTTTGCCCTTTGGCCATGCTTTGAAATGCAAAATGCACGGCTGAGAAAATTATCCTTAAGTTGGGAAGAAACTCCCCCCTTTTTTCTAAAATCTTACTGATATTTTGGAGAAAAATTGTATATTTGTGAGCTCTTTAACTTGTATTACCCAGTTTTCCTGTGTTCTTTATTTCACTTATGTACATGTGTCTGCATTTACAGAACTGACATGCAGTTGTAGGGGAAAAAGATCTTGAAGTACTGAAAGAGTTTTTCAGTTTCCATTCTGTTGGCTCATCTCAGCCCCATCTGGGAAAGGGAAATGGTCTCTAACAAAGTAAAACAGGAGCCCCAATAGGGGCCAGTCCTGTGCACTCAAGCTCTGAGGAAGGCTGAGGTGGACGGGGGAGAGATGTCCATGGGGCCACACGTGAGCGGTGTGAAATCTCCAAGGCAAGGACTAGCCGCTCAGTTTACTTGCGGCAGAGCTAAGAGCTGCCCTGGACCGAGCTCCAGTTAGTCAGAGTGGCTAGAATTGCCCTAATGGTGTACCTTGTGCAGTTTCCTTTTAGAATTACTAAAGGAGACCGTGTTATTGTCAGCCATAAAGACCTGCCCAGGGGAATCGATTGGCTTTTCAGACCAGTAGAGAAAATGTGGGGAGGTCATTAGAGAAGACTTTTAAACTCTTCCCTTTGTGTGGCTCGCCCGCTGCTCCGCCAGTGGATGCATTACTGCCCAATCTCTGTTCCTTAAACCTGGGTCGTAAAAGCCACTCGAGGTGATTAGCACTGAAATATGTTTTTCAACAATAACAACAATGAAAAATGAAGGAAGAAAGGAAGAATGGAAGGAAGGAAAGAAGGAGGGAAGGAAGGAAGGAAGGAAGGAAGGAGGGAAGGAGGGAGGGAAGGAGGGAAGGAGGGAAGGA